>NC_072735.1:178062607-178166090 GCF_026930045.1 Uloborus diversus | reverse complement strand
GAGATTTTTATCTTTGGTGGAAAGAACAAATTAGGCAATATATGAAGTTTTTAAAAGTTTTCGTTCAAAAGATCTGACCGCTAATCGGTCGGAGTTAGCTTCGCTCACTGATCGGCTGGATTGTAGTAACGTGGTGGCTTGGCGACTTTGGCTATTAACATTAGAGTTGCGTGATCATTTGTTTACATTTTAAAGCTACTGTTGATGTAATTTATTGTATTTTTTGTTTATTTGGCGAAATATTTTAAATTGCAAAGAATTGTTTTTTGTTTTTAAAGAGTGTTTAGTCATTTTAGTTGATGAATGTGTTTATTTTACATCGGGAGGGGGAGGGGGATGAGTGATTTTCGCTTATTCAGACAACTCTGTTTTTACCTTTATCATTTTTTTAAAAGATATCTTTTCGATTGTTTTATTCTTTTTTATATGGGGAATGTTGCAGCGGGATTTCCCGTTTGTTCTAGATGGGTAAAATTTTCTTTCTACTTATTTTTTTCTAACAAGTCGATTCACACTTGATCGTTTCTTGGATTTTTTTTTTTTTTTTTTCAATTTACGAAGTTTAGACAGAACAACGTCTGTCGGGTCCTACTAATATTATATAGAAATATTAATTTATGGTACGCTTTTAAAAGTTTGCAACAGTCTTGTCTATTACTTCAGCATCTGTAGTTTTCATTGATGATAGGATATTAGCAACATAATTACCTTTCCTTTTTCTAGAATGTTCCGCACATAAGTCAGGCTTATTTTCAGTAAGTTGAACCTTAACTTGCTTTCAGATCTTCAAAAGAATCCTTTTTCATCTTGCTTTACAAATAATTCCTTCGCCAAAACTTGTACAGCAGTTCTATTCTACTGAAAAAAATAAAATAATAAAATAATAGTTCAAAAAACTAAAAAAAACACGCTTTTGTAGCAAAATGAACTAAAAAGTGAAAAATAATCTTTGGATGATAGTAGTTGACCTGTCACTTAATTTTAATGTAATACAAAAAAGCGTGGGGGGGGGGGAGGCTTCTCATCAGTTATCTTGAATTTCTTCCATTTGTTGTCCATACAAAAATGTAAATAGACAGCACCCCACGATTTTTTGTATTACATTAAAACTAAGTGATTGGTCAACTACTATCATCCAAAGATTATTTTTCACTTTTTAGTTCATTTTGCTACGAAAGCGTGTTTTTTTAGTCTTTTAAACTATTATTTTATTTTATTTATTTATTTATTTTATTTATTTATTTATTTTTTTGATGTTTGCAATATTTGGTTTGTCGTTTCAATTTTTAAAAATTAGAAACGTTTTACAAAATTTTGCATCACAGAACGTTTTTAATTTTTCGTAGTTCACTTTTATTAAATTCTTCAACATTATACAGTGGTGGACAAAATTATAGACTCTTTTTTTTTTCTTTTGTTTCAATTACAACATGACTCAGTTTAAATTATTTTCATTGAAGTAAAGATGAATAGTTGAAGAAATAGTTCTAAAATTAGTACATCTTATCAGTTTAATTAAAAAATTCATTAAATTAGAAAATTTGCAAATTTAATATTTTATCATTACGTGAAACCTGGACAAAAGTATAAACTCAGAGGTAAAAAAATCCAGGATTGCGAGAAAGTTTCGTTCCAAAATGTGAATTTAACGCCATAGAATGAATTAATGTTGCCATCAGTGATTGCTATAAGTTTTGTTTTTGGAAATTAATGAGAAACATATAAATGCACCGCTGGACAAAATTATAAACTCATTTTTTTTTTTCAATCATAATTTAACTCAGTTAAAAAACTTTTTGTTTATTATCTTTACTAATAATAAAGCAGAAAGTCTCTCTGTCCGGAGGATGTCTGTAGGATGTCTGTAGGATATCTGTAGGATGTCTGTGACGCGCATAGCGCCTAAACCGTTCGGCCGATTTTCATGAAATTTGGCACAAAGTTAGTATGTAGCATGGGGGTGTGCACCTCGAAGCGATTTTTCGAAAATTCGATGTGGTTCTTTTTTTATTCCAATTTTAAGAAAAAAACTATCATAAATTACGAGATCTCATAACGTGGAACCGTAACATGGGCACAAGCCAATTGGCGAGATACGAAATTATCATAGCGTGGAACCGTAACGTCGGTACAAGCCAATTGGCGAGGAAATTCACCATACATTATTTGTAAATATACAAGCGAACCAAAAGACCTTTAATTTTTCTATTACGGGCGAAGCCGTGCGGGTGTCACTAGTATTAAATATTATCTCAATGATTTAAAATGTTTAACTGTTGCCATCTTATGTTTGTTAACAAATAAAATATTTGTAATTAATTCAAGCAAGGCTTTTAAAATAACTTTCAATTTTTGCTCTTTGCTTTGCTTTTGCAAAAACTCAGACATTGGGGTGGTCGTCAAGTTTTTGCATGTGTAATTTTGTTTTTGTTGGGAATATTGCTTCCTCGTCAAGCATGGGGAGGGATCAGAAAAAAAAGAAAAATATAGAAGAAAGTTTCGTGATGGCCACAACATACTAGTTTACCTTTGAGTTTATACTTTTGTCCAGGTTTCACGTAATGATAAAATATTAAATTTGCAAATTTTCTAATTTTATGAACTTTTTAATTTAACTGATAAGATGTACTAATTTTTGAACTATTTCTTCAACTATTCATCTTTACTTCAATGAAAATAATTTAAACTGAGTCATGTTGTAATTGAAACAAAATAAAAAAATGAGTCTATAATTTTGTCCACCACTGTATTATTTGAATTATCATTAGTTTATTTAGCTTCAAAAATATTTTAATATTCACTATTTTAAGGGTTACATTTAAATATAAGTTATTACATTTTTTCCCATTATTATTTCGGATTTTCATCTCAGCAAGTAAACGAGTTTTTTTTATGCTTTATGGTTCCTTCTTGAATTTCAAATTTAATAACTATCCTAATAAATGATTCAGTTAAGTTTGAATTAAAATTTGCAGTTACGATAACTTTGGCTGGAATGAATCTTTTTATGTGGTTTCATTTATTTCGCAAATGTTTTTCAGTTTTACTTGAACTTTTAATGTACTTACTGGCTTTTGCTATGTACTTGACCCACTATTTCAAACTTGAATGTAATTTTAAATCCCACATTTAATGTTTAATAGGGAAGTTTTCGATTTTTCAATTTTATTTTTATATGATAGAGTAACATGTATGAACATCATAGGTGAAAAAAATTTTGCGACACGATAAGTAGTGTTTTAAATTAATTTTTAAAGTTCAAGCGCTTGTGACGTCAAATGACATAAGAAGTGACGTCATGCGCTCTTCCGATACGGGGGAAGCCGAAGGACGTGCTTCGAAGACGAAACGTAAAAGGCTTATCTCCTCGCATTTAACTCCTCGCGTTTCTGGAACATTAAACCCCTCATCCTCTCGGAAATATTCGAATATCATCATTGAGGAAGATTATTTAGATTGTGCTTTAACGAATCCGGCCTCCATAGTGTGTTCAAAAGGATTATTGAATTTCTAATAAAAAAATTTTGAAAACAAAAAAAAAAAAATTAGAACCGACTTCAAAATTCCTCTAAAAAGTGAAAAATAATTTTATTCTTTAAACACCATCGATAATGCTTATAAACATAATTTTTGAAGTTGGCGCAAAAACAAAACGTAAAATCCAGTGTAACCATGCTTCGTTCATTTTTTTTTTTTCAGAAACGCATCCAAAGTTACGAACGAAACATTTATATCGTTATTCAAATATGTTGTCATCAATGCATAATTTATGTGATAGTGAAGAAACTAGGCTTGGTTAAGTTTATAGTTGTAGTTGAGTTATGGCTGTGATTGATTTTATCTATCGTTTTTGCGCCAACTTCAAAAATTATGTTTGTTTAAAAGCATTATCGATGGTGTTTAAAGAATTAAATTATTTTTCACTTTTTAGAGCAATTTTGAAGTCGGTTCTATTTTTTTTTTTTTTCAAATTTTTTTTTATTTTATTCTTTTTAGTGTAATGAAGGTATTTCAGAAATAGTAAGAAGTTAGCATCACGAAACTTCACCTTATTTTTTTCATAAAAATGCTCCATACTAAAAAAAAAAAAACTATAAACAAGAGTTAAACTTTAAGCGATTGGCACTAAAAATTTATCTTTGTTCCTCTTTGGAATTAATGTGTTGTTAATTTAATTATAATTATTTAAGTATTACGTTTTTCCTAACGAATTTACATTTCACAGCATACAAGTTGCTTATTGTGCAATCCTGTATTTTCTTACTTATCCCTGATCATCTGTTATTGGCGTAGATGATAACGATAAAAATACTACTGTGTGTAGTTGAGGCAAACCAAATGGTAGCATTGTGAAGGCTAAGCAGATCCTAATCACTGCATCACCTCGCTTCCAGGTTAGGTTTACCCCCACTATGGCGCAATAGCACTGAAGAAGGGAAGATTTCGGTAATTCACATAGGCTCACTATAAATCAGCAGTATTACCAAAATCAAATTATTTATGCCAAAAATTAGACGACAGCGCCAGATTCCCGATTGTCGAAATATCCCCCTTGTGGAAAACGCCCAAGAACTGAACTGAACTGAGTAGTTAAGTTTAAATAAATTAGCCGGACTCGCGCACCTCGTAGCAGTTCTTATAGCAGTATGTAATATTCAAAATTCTGGAGATTTTATTTTCGAGAGAGTTCGTTGCCGATATCTTCATTATGTTGTGTTTATTAATTAACAAGTTTTTATTTGCAACTAACATTGTAGTTTATTGTGCTGTAATTAAATTTTTCTAAGTTAAAAAGGTCAAGTGTTTGTGTCACAATTTCTACACGAAGGAATATCTGAAGACTTCAGTACAAATGATTTCATTGCCCCGCGACTTTTGGAAGCGTTGAAGAAGTTAAATAGATGGTAAGAGTTTTTAAATTTAGAAACTTACTTTGGCGCGCAACATGGCATCCCTGCCGGGATTGCAGTGAAGTTATTTGATTTGTATTTAAAAGTTAAGAACTTTGTTGAAATGTCTAAAACAAATGAAGATATTCAACCTAAAATGTCAAAAAGTGTAGAAAATTTATGTAAAAAGCGAGCTGTAATGCGAGCTGCTGTAACAAAAGCAGTAAATAAGCTAGAAACAGAATTGGCAAAGAGTGAGGTGGATGCAAACATCGTGGAAGAACTTGTAGAAATATTAACTTTAAAATTTGAAATGCTAAGCGCTGTAGATAGCGAACTAGAAGCTAATTTTGAACCGAACGAACTCGAAAAAGAAATTGAAACTTCGGAAGAATATCGCGAGAAAGTGACTGTTTGGAAGTTTCGAGCTACTAAACGAATTAATGAAATGCGTCAGAATTCGTTGGAAGTCAGTCGCATCAGCGAAAATCAAAATAGAAGCTTTGAAACAAGCAGCAACAGTACTATACGAGTTAAACTTCCGAAATTGACTATCGCGAAGTTTTACGGAGATGTGAGCCAATGGTTAACATTCTGGAACAGTTTTGAATCTGCGATACATAAAAATGAACTTTTGAATAATGTTGACAAATTCAACTACCTAAAGGCATATTTAGGTGGAACTGCCATGAACACAGTTGAAGGATTTCCAATTACAGCTGAAAATTATGATAACGCGATAAGAGCATTGAAGGACCGATATGCTGAAACTGACTTATTAATTAGTGCTCATATGAATAATATCATCAATATGCAACCTCTTAGAGACTCTAATGATGTTCGTGCATTTCGAAGATTTTATGACAACTGTACAACGCAAATACGGTGTTTAGAAGCATTAGGTGTGTCATCGGAAAATTACACTAGTGTATTATGCCCCCTGCTATTAAAAATCCTTCCTGCGGATTTAGTTTTAGAATATAGCAAATTAGAAAGTAATACCCATTCAAATCTGACAAACTTACTTGATTTTCTGTCAAAATCTTTGATGTCGCGAGAAAGAGCAATGCATATTATGTCAGTTAACATAAATCAAATTTCCCCCAACGAGACTTTCGCGCCACATAGGCAAAACACTGTCGAAAACCGTGTTAGAAATGATTCAAGGAAGAACAGGAAACAAATCGCTACCGCGTCTGAACTGATTTCTACCGATGAGATAGAAAATCCCAGAAAAATTAAATGCGTATTTTGCGATTCATTTACCCATTTCAGTTCTGAATGTGAATCTGCCAGTAATTTATCGCTAGAAGAACGGAAAAATATCCTGATGAAAAAGGGAGCGTGTTTCAAGTGTTTAGAAATTAGGAAGCATATTTCTCGGTTTTGTAAAGCAAACGTAAATTGTAAGCATTGTAAGGGAAAACATTCTTCTTTAATGTGTTTTACTAAATATAAGCAGAAACTTAACGTAGATAAGAATGTCCCTCCTGAAAATTCCGTCCTCTCAAACCAATCTTCGTCGAATGAAGTTTATTTGCAAACTTTAATTGTGCGTATTCGAAATCAAGGTTTAGAACATTTACTGCGTGTAATTGTCGATTCAGGGTCACAAAAAAGTTACATTTCGGAATTTGCTGCAAATAAAATGGGGTTAAAGAGTTCGGGAACTGAAATTGTTAAGCATGGGCTTTTTGGAGGGATAGAAACTACAGAACAGCATAATCGTTATTCTGTGCTCTTGAGTAGTCTTGATCGGAAGCATAGTTTTCAAATTGAAGTAATGGATCAGAAGAAAATTTGCGCTTTTATTCCGAAGGCTAAGACAGGTCAGTGTATTAAAATTTTGAAGCGGGCTGGTATATTTTTGAGTGATATATCGTCAATGAGTAAAACATGTTTGTATGAAGAAAATAATAATGAAATACACATGTTGTTAGGAGCGGATATAGCGGATAAATTATACGCGAATGGAATCAGACATTTTTCGAACGGTTTAGTTGCTGTTAAAACTAAGTTGGGATGGACACTCATGGGAAAAGACTCAAATAAAGCTAACGTAGATAATTCACTGTTACTGTTATCTCTTCATGTTAATGACGCTAAAATAAATGATTTGTGGAATTTAGATTCTTTGGGAATTCTTGATCCAAGTGAGAAAATAAATAAAAAAGAAGCCCAAGAATTGGCGTTAAAGCATTTTAGAGATACAATAGGAAGGCAAGAGGATGGGAGATATATTGTTTCTTTACCGTGGGTAAAAGATCCTCATTTGCTAAATGATCATAAAAATTTGGCAGAAAAAAGTTTGAAAAATACGGTAAAAAATCTTAAATATACAAGAAACTTAGGGGACTACGAAAATGTCTTTTGTGAATGGGAAACAGAGGGAATAATAGAAAAAATTCCAATTTCAGAAAATAAAACTGAAACTGCTTCTCATTATCTCCCACACAGAGCAGTAGTTAAGGAAAGTTCGACTACTAGAATTCGTCCAGTTTTTGACGGATCCGCTCATTTACCAGGAGGTTTATCTCTTAATGATTGCATCGAGAAAGGGCCTAATTTGATAGAATTGATCCCTACCATCTTGAACCGTTTCAGGATTGGAAAGTTTGGGGTGGTTGCTGATATTCGTCGAGCTTTTTTACAGATAGCTTTGCAATCAGCCGATAGGGATTTTTTGCGTTTTTTGTGGTGGGCAGAGGGCAATCCAGAAAAGACACTAATTTATCGCCACGCTCGTGTCGTTTTTGGCGTAAGTTGCAGCCCTTTTCTTCTGGCCGGTACACTTGCTTACCATCTCGATCAAGCCCCAGATGAACTTAAAGAAACTGCGCAAAAACTTAGAGATTCTCTTTATGTGGATAATTGTGTGGCTAGCGTAGACAGCGTAGCAGAATTAGAAAATTTCCGTGAACATTCTTGTAGGCTTTTATCATCCGCAAAGTTTGATCTTAGAGGTTGGCAGAGTAATGCATTAATTCCTGAAATCGCTAACTTGGAAAAAAGTGAACCGGTGTCGGTTTTAGGACTTTTGTGGAACACCGCTGAAGACACGCTGTCGTGCGATGTCAGAAAAATAACAATAGATGGACCAATCACAAAAAGAACTATTTTGTCCGTTACACATCAAATTTTCGATCCGATTGGTTTTACTTGCCCAATAACTTTGATACCCAAAATAATTTTACAAGAATGTTGGAAAATCAAAGCTTCGTGGGATTCTCGGCTTCCCGATGAATTAGTGAAGCGTTTCGAAAAGTGGAAAAATGAGATTGCAAAATTGTACAGTCTAAAAATATCCCGACGTTTATCCAAATTGCCATTTACTCTTAAAGACATAACTTTACACATTTTTTGTGATGCTTGCAAGACATCTTATGCTACGTGCATATATTTTAGAGTGGAACAGGTTGGATCCCCAGTAACTTGTCATTTGATTGCCGCTAGAGCTAGAGTTGCTCCTTTAAAAAAGATTACGATTCCTCGTCTTGAACTCTTAGCTTGTTCGATTGGAGCTAGATTAGCAAACACCATCATATGCGACTTACGTCTCGAAGCCGTAAAAACTGTCTTTTGGTCAGATTCTATGGATGTGCTATTTTGGATAAAAAAAGGAAGGCCCGTGGGCAACATTCGTAGAAAATCGTGTTCAAGAAATCAGAAGACTGACAAAAATTGAACAGTGGAGATTCGTACCAGGAGTAATGAACGTAGCTGACATTCCGTCCCGAGGATGTACCTTAGGAAAGCTATTGCGTACGGAATGGCTGTGCGGACCGGACTGGTTGAAGAGATCTGCCGAATATTGGCCGAAAGACGAATTTCTGCCTGACATGGAAGTAGTGAACGCAGAAAAGAAGAAAGTTATAATCACAGCTACTAACTCCGAAGATAAGGGAAAATACTACTACAGATATTCTTCTTACGTTAAACTACAACGAATCACCGCGTGGATTTACAGATTTCTAGAAAATTGTAAAAAATCCAAAAAAGATAGACGATTTGGTGTTCTTGACAGTAAAGAGCTTCAAAAGGCTGAACAAGTAATTTTAAAGCAAATTCAATCAGAAGCTTTTGGAAGAAATCCTGACGCAAGATTAAGATCGATCAATACAATCGTAGGCGACGATGCCTTGATTCGAGTGAAAACGAAGATATTTTTTAGAGATGATGACATGCATTTTCGGCTTCCAGTTGTACTTCCCTCCGAACACCCGGTTGTCCTTAGTCTCATTCGGTGGAAACATAAAGAGTTAGGACATTGTGGCGTACAACTGCTTATGTCAGCGCTTCGAGAAAAGTACTGGATTTTGAAGAGCCGGAAAACCATTAAGAAGGCAATCAAGTCCTGTATTGTGTGTCGAAGATTCAACTCTAAACCGCCCGAAGTTCAGGAAAGTGTTTTACCGGAAAATCGTGTAAAAGATGCATCGGTTTTCGAAATTCTAGGAATAGATCTAGCAGGACCCTTGATCCTCAAAGATAACTCAAAAGTTTGGATTTTGATTTTCACCTGTGCTGTTTTTAGAGCTGTTCATGTTGAGATGTTGACTTCAGTGTCTACAGATAACTTTCTTTTGGGGTTGAGGAGATTCATCGCGAGAAGAGGCAGACCGTCAATTATCTATTCCGATAACGGAAAGAACTTCGTTGGCGCAAAAAACCAATTAAGCAAGATTGATTGGAACAAGATTCAAGATGAAACTACTGCTTCTTCTATTGCTTGGATTTTTATCCCCCCTTCTGCTCCCTGGTGGGGAGGATTTTGGGAAAGGTTAGTAGGAGTTTTGAAGAGAATTTTAAGAAAAGTTTTGGGTCAAACATCGTTGGATTATGAAGAGATGTTAACAGTCCTCTGCGACTGTGAGAGTATCATAAATTCGCGACCGTTGACTTACGTTAGTGATGACGTTCAAGATCTTACCCCGATTACACCTTCTATGTTTTTGCAAGAGATTAGAGAAATCGGTGTTCCAGACTTAGATGTGCTGGATCATCAGAAATTAAATAAACGTCACGCGTATACACAGAAAATACGAAAAGATCTCCGTTCGAGATTTCGAGTGGAATATCTCGGACAGTTGCGACAACCTGTGACTAATAGAAATAATTCTCCAGTTCTAAAAGTTGGTGACTTAGTTATCGTGTGGACAGATAACTGTAAAAGAATTGACTGGCCACTCGGAAGAGTTCTAGAAGTGTTCACAAGTAAGGATGGATGTGTGCGAGTTACTAAAGTCAAGACAAAAACGGGTGTCTTCATTCGTCCTGTTAAAAAGTTGTGTTCTCTGGAGTTGGGAGCGGTGTCATCTTGTGAGCTTCAAAAGTTAAAACCCCCTCCTGTGACTGTTCTTGAGGATTTGTGTTGCACCACCACCACCAGTTCATCACCTAGCCTGACAGCATTGAAGTTGAGTTCCGGAGTCCCGAGCCCTGAACTCAAGGTGGGGAGTGTGGAAAACGCCCAAGAACTGAACTGAACTGAGTAGTTAAGTTTAAATAAATTAGCCGGACTCGCGCACCTCGTAGCAGTTCTTATAGCAGTATGTAATATTCAAAATTCTGGAGATTTTATTTTCGAGAGAGTTCGTTGCCGATATCTTCATTATGTTGTGTTTATTAATTAACAAGTTTTTATTTGCAACTAACATTGTAGTTTATTGTGCTGTAATTAAATTTTTCTAAGTTAAAAAGGTCAAGTGTTTGTGTCACAATTTCTACACGAAGGAATATCTGAAGACTTCAGTACAAATGATTTCATTGCCCCGCGACTTTTGGAAGCGTTGAAGAAGTTAAATAGATGGTAAGAGTTTTTAAATTTAGAAACTTACTTTGGCGCGCAACACCCCTGAAGAAATTTGATGCTTGCTTCAGAGAAGCCTTCATTCAAAATTATCACTACAGTTACTATTAATGTTACTGTCGTATGGCACCAAACTTTCATAACAATGGGTTTTATATTTAATCACTAGCAAAAATACCCGGCGTTGCCTGGTCAGTAATAATTATTAGAAAAAATCGTTACTTGCTTTTGTTTTCTGTTTTAAGTGAAAGAATTTAAAACACATCTTTTTGACGTGATTAAAAATCGAGTTTCTTCCTTACCCATAAAACTAAAATAGCAATAAGTATAAAGAACAAAGTAGTATTGATTTAGAAACGAAAGCACTATATTTAAGCATATACAAATTTAAAAAAACATGAAATTAATCTTCTCATGTTTAAAAAGATTAATCTGTTGATACTTTTTTTTTACATGGAGTTTAAAACCTTCTCTGTATGGCTAATGAAGTACGAAGTGATTAAAAAAAAGTAGCTGCGCTCGTAATCCCCTTATACATGCTTTAGTTATTTCGGGAAATTTCAATCATTGTGGCTCTTGGTGCGATTTTACCGAATTTGCGAAAGTCGTTTTGGCGTACCTTCGATGATGCTCCCCCATTCTTTCCTTACTTTGTAAAACGATATGATATTAATTATCGTTACAGAGATATCGTCGCCGATGCTGAGATATTTTTGGTCACCATAAAATGGCGCTAAACAGTTTCATCCGAAATGTTACCAAAATAAGTAATAAAATTAGGTGATTGTTTGAAATTGTGCAAAAAGGAAAATTAATGGAAGTTTTTGTGCTGTTTATGGATTTGCCTAATTTAGTTGCTGGATTATTTAACACAGTAAAAAAAGTCTTTTGAAAATTCTTTGATTGGCGATGTTTTGTTTACATGGTGAAAGCTGAGAAACATTATGACGTAGTCTTCGGCTTCAAAAACAGCAACGTTGAAAAAACTGCCAAATGCATCAGCTACGGAAATCTTTCTGCAAAAATTTTGGCGATCTGCTGGTTGTTTGGATAATGAGTAAGTGTTCAATCAGCATAAATAATAATAAAAACCATTAATTACATTAAAGTTCCGTTTAAATGGAAAATCATCAGCCAAATCATGTATTATTTGCCAATCTTGTGCAAAAATCTTACTTCAAGATTTGACTTGAGAAAAGCCTTGAACAATCACGAAAAGCAAAGAAAGTCAACAATACAACAATTGTCGCTATCGACAGGGAGTTGAGATGATACACTAAATACTGTATTGAGTTGAGGAAAGCCTTCGAACATGGATCTAAAAAGCTCATAACTCGTTTTTTATTCTACTTAGAAATTTTGAACAGGTGCCATCTTCAGCAGAAAAATCAGAGCTTTCGATGGACATATAATGTAAATATGTGCAAGTATTTTTTCATCCCAATATTAGAGAATTTATACAAAAATTGTGTTTTATTGCCCCCCTAAGGGGGTTTTGCCCCCCATAACGGGACGAAAACTACCCTATGTGTTATTCTGATGCATAAGCTATATTATTGTAAAGTTTCATCAAAATCCGTTCAGTAGTTTTTGCGTGAAAGAGTAACAAACATCCATACATCCATCCATACATCCATACAGACAAACTTTCGCATATATAATATTAGTAAGATTTAATAGGGAAATTGATGAAATTTGTTGTTTTTTGCCCATAACTTTTTTTCTAAAGGACAAATATGGTCAAGAAAAGTAATGGGACCTATGTTGAGCCATCCCCTATTCATTAAAAAAAGCATCATCAAAATCGGTTCACTAGGTGAGACGCTGTGAGTGGACAAACAAAAAAAAAACATACATACGGTATGAACTGATAACCGCCTCCTTTTTGAAGTCGGTTAAAAAATAAAAATATCAGCGCGCTCAAAATGTCCCTAGCGAAAACAAGGGATTTTCGGCGGAAGGCTGCCCATTAGTGCCCTGTGACGTAAGCTCGTGACGTTTCAGAAGAGCGCCCTTTTGCGCGTGGATTTTTAAAAATTCATTAAAAATCAATCACGGTGTTTTAAAATTCGGCGATGGTGAATTTTTTAGTTTTGAGGGTCAATTAACGGGGGGGGGATATCCAATAGTCAAAATATGAACATTTAATGGGCTGCAACTTCCCTATTTTTGTTAGAAATTCATGTTGGCTCGCAAAACATGTAAACCACGTCAAGATAACGGAAGTTAGCGAAGAAGAACCTGCAGTGCAAATTACGTATACGTGGTTTCGTCTGAATTTACATTGGATAAAAAAAAAAAAAAAATTACGAGCGATTCGATTCATTCATCTCATACCTCAGGACGGTGAAGTCACATGGGAACGCCACCCAAGACAGTGGTAACCGTCCGACGCGGCTAATCCCTAGCGAGATCCCCTGCTGATCAGGGCAGGGCTAGTAAAGGGCCCTTTACTAGCGCACACTACCCGATCAGTCTATCCCAAGGAAGACGATTTCCTCGAACCACTCGGTATCCCCCCGGGATTCGAACCCGGGACCAGCAGTGCCAGAGCCAAAGACTCTAACCACCATACTGGCTGGATACAACTGTATTAGGTTCTAACTCGTATATAAACTTAACAATTGGAACAAAAAAAGTGCAGGTAACTGACTGACAACAATAGTAAAATATATTCATTGTTGCATTTCAGGTAATACGTTGTCTTTAAAATTATTTTTTCTTTGATAGTCAACACACTAGCTATGGTAGTTCCTACCAGTGTTGCCAGATGGTCAAATCCAGATTTCTCCAAAAGAGATGTTTTCTATCAAAATTCCCGAAATTCAAAAATTATTTTTCTACTAATATTCTCATAAAATGAATCGACTCTTCCTCTAATATTTTTGTCTCTTGAATCAATTTTTTTCCCCAAATAGCCAAATTTTCTTATAAAATTCCCCAACTTTTTTTTCTTCTTCTCATTTTCGTTTTTTTTTTTTTTTTTGTCTTCTTTATCTTTATCTTTCTTTATCTTCTTTACTAATGATAAAACCATAGACTAATAATAAGAGTAGACCGAGCTTTCTCATTCTTGCTGATGAAGAAAATTGGTTCATAGATGTATCATGTGACTAGTGAAAGGGCTTGGCGAAGACTTTGGCAGCATGGTTGCTAGATGGCAACATTATCTATAGTTTGGCACTCGACATGTATTTTAAGACAATGTGTTTTCATTAAAAAAAACTTCCAGGTGCAGAGATTGAACTGTTTTTCTTTTAGTTATGCATTATTTTGACATTAGTAATAGTTTTTGATCAGCTTCCGGTAACTTTTATTTCATTTGGAGCTGTCAGCGTTGGCGTGAACGAAATGTACTAATCGGTATCTTAAATTGAAACTGTAGGTAAAAATCTTACCGTTTGCTGATTCTTCTTGGTCGCTTGTATCTTTTATTGCTTAGAGAGTTATTGAAATTGACTAAAAAAATGCACAATACTATCTAAACGAAAAACTCACTATATTAACAAAATATTTACAACTTAGAATAACAAACTTACAAATCGGACTCCATAAAAGATCATTCTTCCGTGTTCCATCAATTCTATTTATTTTATTTCGCGCTGGCGTTGATCGTCTGCTACGATTAACGCCCGCTGTTGCTAGGATATCCACCAGTCACATGGTTTGGTTGAGCAGCAAAAGGGTTGCCATAGCTCGGTCTACTCTTATTATTAGTCTATGGATAAAACTGAAAGTCTCTCTGTCTGAATATCTCTCTGTCTATCAGGATCTCTGTGACGCGCATAGCGCCTAGACCGTTCGGCCGATTTTCATTAAATTTGGCAAAGAATTAGTTTGTAGCATGGGAGTTGTGCTCATTTAAGCGATTTTTCTAAAATTCGTTTTTTCTTTTTTCTAATTCTAAGAACATTTTCCCTAGCAAAATTATTATAAAATGGACGAGTAAATTACCATGCTATCATAACGTGGGCAAGCCACTTGGCGAGAAATCATCATGCATTATTTGTAAATATACAGGGGAACCAAAAGACCTTTTAATTTTTCTACTGCGGGCAAAGCCGTACGGGTGCCACTAGTTTAATTATAAGATCTATGATCTATTTTTAACAAAATTATACGACAATTTTTAGTAAAACATTAGAACTTAATTCTTTTAAAATCAAAAAACAGAAAGTGCCGGAAATTTTATCTCACAAAAGTCTTTGTACACTTTGAAAAAATGTCAAAAAATTAGTAAATAATCTAACTTTTTACAAAATTATTTAGTAGAATATCATGCAGTATCAACAACAGCTTTTAAACGTCTGCGAATTCGGAACTCCAGCGCTCGAATACGCTACCTTGCGGTGATTTACAAAACTGCAAATGAAACTAAAACATTGCCACGTTGCGTTCCACGTGTGTCTGTTGACGTAAACACAGGCAGTTTGTTCTGAGTATTTATTAACGCAATCGATGTGCCTTAGTTTGCTTTCAGCTACAGAAATTAATTCGTCCCTTAGTAGTATTCTCGAGCTTCTCAAAATAATGTTAGTTTTCATTATTTCCTTAATAATTGGTGAAAGCGAAAATTCTGGATTAACAAACTTGGATAATGTTATACAAGGTAAAAATTTTTATTGTTTTGTATGAATTTGTAAGAATATGGGGTTTTTTTTAATCTTAAATTAATTAAACTTACCATATTTTACAGCAGCATTTAGTTGGAATGGACAGTATGCAAAATATTTTCTTGAATACATTATCGTAGAACAAAATGAATAACCGAGAAAGAATTTACTTTATTCCTTTTATTCTCAGCTGAAAGGTTTCGCCAAATTTGTTTAGGGTTATAGTTTTAGTATAGTGCGAGCAAAGTAGCCTTGGCGAGATTTCGCGTTTTTAGTTAAACCATTTTTAATTTTTATCATGAGTGGAATAAAATGGTAGTAAGATTACAGAATTCGATAAGTGAAAAGAAATAATGGTCAATCAACTGAAAAGAAAACTACCACCATATATCCGTGAGAATTTTGTTGATGATTTGCATAACATGACACAATTAAATCGTAGTTCAGAAATTAGAAAAATCGAAACAGAAAATTTTTAAATGAACCGATTCGGGAATTCGAGAGAAATAACTCGGCTACAAATGGAAAACAATAAGCGCTAGCCAAGCAAGGCAAAAAAGTATCATCTTCTTTCGATAACAATTTGTAATGTCATATTGAATTTTCTAGCATTAATTGTTATTTTTGTCAGGCCACAATTATTATTTAGTTTTATCAAGAATTGATAAATATCGAATTCAACATCGTGGAAATAGCTGCTTAGAACTACGAACTACGTAGTTTGCATTAATCTTTGACGTTTAGTAATGCTTCTTGAATTCTCATTTCTTTCTACGTGGGCCAGAATATCCACAAGACTTTGAAAATTAATTTAAAAAGAATAAAGCGAAAAAATCATACGTACGAACAAAAATCACAACACTTTTAGCATTTTCTTCGTTACCATGTGCGTTTGTTTTAGTTTTCAAATCCGCCATTAGACAGTGACTTCAGTGCTCCCTATAGTTCGTTGGAGTTGCGAATAGATTTCATTGTTTTTTCTTTCTTTTTCTATGCAATTTCTGAATAAGTGTTCAGCCGCACTTCGAGTCTTACTGTTTCTAGTTCGCTTTTCGTTTCAATGGGGTATTTTCGTAATCTCGCCACCAGATATCTCCAAATATGTTCCCTTAAGTTTAAATCTGACGATTGAGGCGATATTTTTAAGTTTAAGAACAATTTTTGAGGCACCAAACGCAAACGTGTACTTTTTATCGTTATTTTGATTAAAAAAAAAAGCTTTTCCGATTGCCAAATTTTGGGCCAATTGTTTAAAATTGTTTTTTGAAATATTTAAATGAACAGCAAGATTCATTATTTCATCAAAAAATTCCAAATTTTCAAGTCCTGATATTGTTATGCGCCCTCACACAAGAACAATTCACCGTCCTGATTACCTGATCCAGCTAAGTTCTTAAGATTAAATTCCTCATTTTTTCTTCTATTGACGATTCTACAACAATTAAACCCAAAATATTGAAAATATTTTCATCTATAAGTAAGACGTTGTTCCAAAACGTTTTGAGCCTATTTATCATTGATTTTACTTTTACGACGGAGAGCGTAAGCTTACTGTTTTTCGCACAAACAACAAAATTTCTGCGGGAAGAGGTCCCCTTTAATCCAGCCAGTCAGATAACTTGGCGGACAATTTTAGGTAAAAATTAAACTTAAAATGTTTCACTGAATTCTGCAGAAACTTCTTCAGCGCTCAAATGTGTATTTTTCATAATTTTTTTAACTGTTAAACCTCTGATCACGCTTTGATAACTTTGCCAGTTGACCTTTTCTTACCTTGTTTTCGATCCGATGCTTATATTTAAAGCATTTTATCAAGCACTTTACTAAAGAATGGAATAAATTAACTTATTTAGAGACATTTCGAACCAATTTACCGCTACTACGAGGAAAAAATTCAAATTTCGAATGGTGTTTGTGTTTTTTTACGAATACCTGCCATTTTAAAATAATAAGCAGAATATTAGGGAATAAATAAACAAAAAAATAGAGGCAAATGACTTTACAGTGTCATTACAATGCAAAAATAATAAAAAAACACATATGATAATTTTAATCATGAATTTATTCGAAAATATTTCAGTGTACGATGACTTTTGTGAAGTATTTTTTCTCTATCTCACCGTTTTTTGACAAATTTCAAAATTAAAATTTGGCAACATTTTGAAAAAAATACCGGGTTTTATTCAGAACTAGCTGTACCCGACGCGCGTTGCTACGCCAACAAAAAAATACATCATTATACTGATTTTCATGACAATCGGTTGAACGGGGCAGAAATTGCTACTCTGCAGTGCCACCTGGTGGCGAATGGCTTCAATGAGCATATTATGCACCTTCTCCGTGGAAAAATACATATATATAGCAATTTTCATAATAATCGTTCCAGGTATCAAGTGAAGCCGTGACTATACTCAAATTTTGTACTCACGCAGTTTGCAAGATCAATCCATCGCTAAAAATATCAAATAGAAAAAGTTTTAAATCGCCCCCGCTGCATGAAAAGCCATAAAACAATAAAGAAATAATTTATTTGTTCAAACTCAAGAAAAATGGCAACAGCTAACTTCTTATCAATGAGATCTTTCACGCGAATTAATTTCTGCAGCCGATAATTTTATTCGTATTTATCCAATGCATTGTGACTTAAATTGGAATAAAAAAGGAACTATCGATCGGATTTTTTTCGAACTGGTCTATAAACATTCCCAGTACCAAAAATAACAAACGGTGAAAGTTTCAGCCAAGTATGCCGGGTAGTTTTTGAGTTCATGGATGACATACAGACAAACATTCATTTTTATATATATAGATGGCATAGGAATGGTGTGAAGAAAAAATTGGACTTCATATTCGAATTCAGTTTTGCGTTATTTTGGTTTTACTACAAAATTTTAAGGTGTACGAACACTTTTGGGAGCCACTGTAAATGTATTCTGCACAATGGTCTTCAATGGTGGATGGGGTTTTACCATAGACTAATAATAAGAGTAGACCGAGCTTTCTCATTCTTGCTGATGAAGAAAATTGGTTCATAGATGTATCATGTGACTAGTGGAAGGGCTTGGCGAAGACTTTGGCAGCATGGTTGCTAGATGGCAGCATTATCTACAGTTTGGCACTCGACATGTATTTTACGACAATGTGTTTTCATTAAAAAAAACTTCCAGGTGCAGAGATTGAACTGTTTTTCTTTTAGTTATGCATTATTTTGACATTAGTAATAATTTTCGATCAGTTTTCGGTAACTTTTATTTCATTTGGAGCTGTCAGCGTTGGCGTGAACGAAATGGCGTAAACGTTTTGCGTTAACGCAAAAATGTACTAATCGGTATCTTAAATTGAAACTGTAGGTAAAAATCTTACCGTTTGCTGATTCTTCTTGGTCGCTTGCATCTTTTATTGCTTTGAGAGTTATTGAAATTGACTAAAGAAAATGCACAATACTATCTAAACGAAAAACTCACTATATTAACAAAATATTTACAACTTAGAATAACAAATTTACAAATCGGACTCCATAAAAGATCATTCTTCCGTGTTCCATAAATTCTATTTATTTTATTTCGCGCTGGCGTTGATCGTCTGCTACGATTAATGCCCGCTGTTGCTAGGATATCCACCAGTCACATGGTTTGGTTTATGAGCAGCAAAAGGGTTGCCATAGCTCGGTCTACTCTTATTATTAGTCTATGGGTTTTACAGGAGAATCAATACTTAGTCGGTTGTGATCCTCAGCTTTAATAAGAGATCTTAAATGGCTCGGTATATTTTTGGCACATGTTCCTAACTTTTTACTTCCTTTTACAACGAGCTGATGTGTGCATCACATGACTTCCTTTTACTCCAATTTAATGTCATTTCCCCATTATTGGCATTTTAATGTGATTCAATAGTTAAGTCTCTAAATACCACCAACAGTGGCTAAATTAAAACTAGATTTCAAATTTAAAAAAAAATCGCCAAATTTGTCGCCAAGTTGGCGATAAAAATGACAAATGAAAATTTACAATCTAAAATTAAAGCATGAGGAGAAAAATGACAACAGCAGTTTCAGAAGGGGGAGGAAGGGTTGTCATAACGAAGAACACTTGGCGCGTTTTCAAAACATTTCATCAAACTAATCATAACAAAACCTGTCAAAATTTGCCAAAAACAATATTTTTGAAGTTTAAAACTTTTAACCAAACCAAACCATTGAACAAGACTAAAAAGTTACATTAAAATTAAAATAATTTAACTAAGCATTGAAATATAAAAGAATTCGTCAAATATAAAATAACTAAAAGGGCTCCGACCCCCGTTCGTCACATGGGATGACTCATTGTGGGGCCGCCGCTAAAATTACGGAGAGCAGAGCTGCTCTTCGTCTGCTTTCGCGGCGGCCCCGCTCAATACCGCTTGCGGCTGGTGACACTTGTCTGAAAGGGACTGGAATTTATTGGATGTCTGGCCCTACAAGGTTTAGAAGGGTGAGATAAAGTGGAACGGTTTTTTTTTTTTTGGATGCCCTGCATCCAACGGTACTGGTATTGACCTGGTAGTCCGGAGGAGATAGGTTTCCAGACACACAGACGCGCACAGAAATTAATAAGATAGATTATTTATTAACTAAAATGAAAAATTTCTTCAAAAGTTAAAGCGTGAAAAGTATAATGGCAACAGTAATTTATTTATTTATTTTTTTTTTTTTTTTGCCAATTAAATTAGCAAAAAAAATTTATCTGCCAAATTGAATTTGGCATGTGCCATGTTATGATAATGCTCTAAATCAGAAATAAATATTTGGTTTTTAAACGAAATAAACCTTTAAAATGATAACTAATCAGCCAAATAGTAGAATCTGATCATGAAAAAATCTAAGTCTAGTCTAAATCAAAATAATCCGCCGAATGAATTATAGTTACTCATTTAAAAACGCCTCCGTTAACGTCATAGTTCTCTCGGGAAGCTTTCGATAATTCGCGTTCTTTGTCCGATGATGTGAAATTTTTTGGCACCAATGCCGGTAAGCATGGCCATAATCCAGCTAAAATTAGAAGGTGGGGTGGGACAGGCTATTTTATCCGGTGGGGGGGGGGGAAATCGCTTCCCCCTCCCAGATTTTGGAAACAATATAATTATGTATTTGTACAAGTATTTTCTGTTTATCCCCTATAAGGCATTGAGTACAGACCCCTTGCCCCCCTCCCCCTTAGGAAAAATTTAGAAATGACGGGCCTAGGGGGTAGGCACTATTCTGAATGAAAATGTTTTCACCTTACGGAGGGGGGGGGGGGTTAACTCTAAAAACCCTTTTGCAAAAAAGGGACACTTTTTTTTTGGAGGGGAGTATGTGGAGAAGTAAGCGTTTATTGTGCTGTCAGACCTTACGTTACGTCACCTGCATAGCGATATTCATACTTAACCTTGCACCAATTATGTTCCTTTTTCAATGAAATCGCAAAGAATATATACCGATATGCACTTTCAAGATCAGTGGCCAAGCTCCCAGAGCCGAACTCGTCTAAAAGTTAAAAAATTGAAGCAATTGTCTATCAATCAATTTTTTAAAGCAATTTTTTTTTTCTTTTTGAGCAACCACGATTGCTTATTTTTCTCATTTGACCGTCTTTGGTGTCCGTGCCTGTTGGAAACCGATCAAAAAAATCTCTTACTCGGGATCGATATTCCTGAAACTCAATCAAGAACTCATGTGCAATTTAAACACAGTACTTTAATACACATTAATAAAACATTTGCAGGTAAAAACCATCTATATTTACGACATACATAATGAACTCGCTAAAACTGAACTAAAATCTTTGTTCCATCAATTTTATAAGGAAAAATCGTCTGTTTCCAAATGCAGAGATAAAAGGTTAAACACGGCCAAGGCCTTACACGATTACTAATATAATATCACTAGTACATAAATTATTTGCAGTCCATTTTCTACATCCTCCCACCTTGAGTTAGGAGACTTTTCAACTCAACACACATGTTACAAATCAAGTCTTTCTGGTTTTTTGATGTCTCTTCCGTACCGAGTTTTCACAGTGCGTGGAATGGACTCGACAGGGCTCACCGTTCGTCCTTGGGATACTTCAGGACAAAATACTGGCCTTTTTTGCACTTTAGCTTGAATATCCTCAGCTATTTCGTGATCTCAAGTGGATACAACCGTTGAATCGGCCTCAATATTTCTCCACGGGCTGTTTTAAGTTTCACGAGTCTCGTAATTCCTTCTTTTCCAGGAATAATTCCTATCACCCTTCCCAGGGGCCAATTGATGCGTTTTTGATTGTCACTGCCAATGAGAACGACATCTCCAACAGATATTGCTGACCGTTTCTGTTGTTTAGGTCTTTGAATTAAAGATCCTAAATATTCAGATCTGAATCTTTTCCTAAGACCTTTCTGAAGTGCAAGTCGATATTTTATTCTTTTATTAAGGCGTTTGTGATCTGCAGCATCACAATCTGGCATTCCAGTTTCCTTTATATCTTGAAGGAATAGTGATGGAGACAGAGGAACAAACTCTGACTCCTGTTCCGAAACGTATGTCAGTGGTCTTGAATTGATAGTGGACTCACAGTCGCAAAGAACCGTGCTCATTTCTTCATACGTCAAGCAAGCACGACCTATCACTCTCTTCAATACATTTTTCATAGCTCGAACTAAACGCTCCCACCAACCTCCCCACCAGGAGGCGGTTGGAGGATTGAATTTCCACTGAATTCGATTAACAGATCCGTCCTCGATGATTCTATTCCAGTCCAGGGTTTTGAACAAATTATATGCGCCGACAAAATTGGTGCCGTTGTCACAATAGATTACTGTGCATCTCCCTCTTCTAGCCACAAATCGACGCAGAGCCAACAAAAAGGTATCAGTCGAAATATCGGACACAAGTTCAAAATGCACGGCTCTATATACCGCGCAGGTAAAAAGACAAACCCAAACCTTTTTTCCATCTTTCAAATATAATGGGCCGGCCAGGTCTACCCCAACTACTTCAAACACGGCAGCATCTCGTATACGGTCTTTGGTTATGGGGGCTACGTCTGCATCTAAACTTTTCTCAGAATGCCTCTTGCACGTAGCACATTTTGAAACGATTGATCTCACAGTCTTTCTTCCATTTAATATCCAGAAATGTTCTCTCAGAAGATTAAGTAACATTTGCGTTCCCACATGTCCATACCTTTTATGAAAAGAAAATACTAAAAGTTTCACCACCTGATGCTGCGAAGGGAGGATCACAGGTCTTGTAAAGGTATGACTGTCTTCTCGATAGATGATTTTTGTGTTTAATCTAATGATATCATCTTCATCTTTATACACCTTTAGTGTTTTCAGCTTTTCATCCTTCTCGTCTAAGAATGTTTCTCTTTGAATAATCTTTATTACTCTCTTCTCAGCTTCAGAAAATTCCTCTGCATCAAGACTTCCTTGTTTTCTTAGTTCTTTTGTTTTTCTGCAATTTCCCACAAATCTCAATATCCAGTCTATCATACGTATAATTTTTTCGTACTTTGAAAAGTACTGATAGTACCAGCCAGCATTTACATTGCTGTTCTGAGCTGTCAAACAGGTAATTGTGGATGACACAACAGTTTTCTTCTTTTCCTTGAGGATTTCATCCTCATTCGCAACAAACTCTGCGGAAGGCCATTTCTCAGCACATAAATACAGCCAATCAGGTCCCTCCCACCATCTTGATTGTATCATTTTCTTAGCAGAGCAGCCTCTGCTCGGAAGATCAGCCGGGTTTAAAGCTCCGGGTACATGTCGCCAATTCTCTTTGGAAGTCAGAGTTCTAATTTCGGAGACACGATTCTGAACAAAGGTTCCCCACGCCTCTTCTCTTTTGATCCAAGAAAGTACAGTAGTAGAGTCCGTCCAAAAGTAAACTTCTTCATGGGGAATCTCACACATAATTGTAGAAGCAAGGCGAGAAGCAATTGTGGCTGCTAACAATTCTAGTCTAGCGATAGTGGTTTTTTTCTTTCCAGATGGGGATACTCTTGATTTAGCGCTTAACAACTGTACCTTGACACATTCACTCGTTTCGACGCGAAAAAACGCTACTGCTGCATAGGCATACATGCTTGCATCGCAAAAAAAAATGTAGAGAGTACTTTTCGCTGTCATCACCAATTTTCAAACATCGGGGAATTTGAACTTTTTCCAAATAAAAAATATTTCTAATCCACTTCAAAAATTCTTCTTTAGTTCCGGGGTCAACTTCCTCTTCCCAATTCAACTTCATTTCCCAAGTTTTCTGCAATAACAGTTTTGGGAACAATGCTACAGGGCAGGTAGCACCAATGGGATCGAAAATCCGATGAGCAGCAGAAAGTATAATTTTCTTCGTAACTTTTTCTACACAAAGTTCTTTCAAACTATTCATGTTGATACCTAACGTATCTGCATCTTTATCCCACTGCATTCCCAATACATTTGTACTGGGAGTGATTTCTTTAGTAGAATTTGTGTATTCCCAGCCTCTTAGGTCGAATTTTCTTTCAGCCATCGCCTTAGTTGCAACTTCAATGAAAAGCTTTAATTCTTGTTCACTTGACACACTTGTCACGCAGTTATCCACATAAAAACTTTTCATCAGTAATTCAATCATATTCTCTGGATATTTCTCATCTCCACGGTTCAAAACACTTTGCAAATGATGCATAATCACAATTCCAAGTAAAAAAGGACTGCTCGATACACCGAATACTAAGCGACAATGACGAAAGTGTTTTAGTTGGCCGTTTTCTCCAATCCACAAAAACCGCAAAAAATCTTTATCAGAATCGGAAAGACAAATTTGTAAAAAAGCCTTGCGAATGTCCGATATAACTCCGATTTTCTCCAAGCGAAAGCGAAACAAAATGTTTGGAATCAATTCAATTAGATTAATTCCACTCTCTAAACAGTCATTGAGGCTTGGAGCACCTTTTTGTTTTGCCGAAGCATCAAAAACGGGACGTATTTTGGTTGTGCTATTCTCCTTTAAAACCGGTCGATGAGGCAAATAATGTGCTGAGCGATGAATTTCATCTTCTGGTACTTCTTCTATAACATTTTCTGCTAACCATTCTTTCAGCACGTTTTCGTATGACTCAAACAGTCCCTCGGATTTAAGACTCCTCACAATTTTCTGCAGTCTTTTCTCAGAGAGCTCAAAATTATCAGGAAGTGGTAGATGACCCTCAATCCAAGGTAAACTAACTAAAAATCTATCATTCTCAATCTTAACTGTGTCTAAGAAATGTTGCTTAGCTGCCTCCTGTAATTCAATCGCTGTCTTCTTTTCTGCGGGATCAGTGATGCCCAGTGAGTCTAGAGTCCACAAATCGGAAATGCAAGAACTAGTTGTCAGCATTGAAGAAATTAAAAAACTTGCACTCTCATTATTTGAACGACCAATGACTGTCCAACCCAATTTTGTTTCGATTGCAGTAAGTCCACTCTTTAGTTGAAGGTGGTTCCCCGTGATCAACTTTCCCGCAATATCTGCGCCAATGAGAATTTCAATCGGACCTTCCCCATCTTCTGCCAGTTGAATGCCATGGTCTCTAAGTTCTTTTAAATGTGGCCCTCGCTTGCTAGCTAATATTGTGTTGCAAATCACTGCTTGTCCAAGCCCTTCAAAATGACAACTGTACTCTTCCGTCCAGCTGGACAAGTATATCGTGAACACATCATGTCCGCAGGTTGATGTATTAGATCCACCGAACAATGCATGTTGTAGATATTCCCTACGTTTGGAACTGTATTTCATTTCTTCAGCGGTTGTATTGAGGATATATGATCTTTGAGATCCAGAGTCGATAACTGCACGAGCTGAACGCCTAATATTTTCTCCTCTTACCAACACGGTCAAGGTCTGCAAAAAAACATTGGAAGATTTGGACAAGTTGGCCAGAGCCTCATCGTGCTGTATCACTGGTTCTTTCATTTCATTATTTTTAAGAGTCGAAGAATTATGCTCCTGTGAAAAAGTTCGGCATAAAAATAAATGGTGTTTTTTTCCACACTGTTGGCATTTCATTTTTGAATGGCACGTTTTCACTCCATGTCCATCTCTCAAACATAGAAAACAACAACGTTTATTTTCAACAGCACCTTGTCTTTCTTGCAAAGTCAAATTAGCAGCCTTCTTGCAGTTCCAAGATTTATGTTCCTCAGAACAAAATATGCATAATTTCTTATTTATATTCGATGTCAAAAGTTCTGTTGCTGATGACATTCTGGGTTGAAATTTCTTTTCATTACTTTCTTTGCGGTTATTAAAATGATTTGTCTTTTTACACGGCTCAAAAGCTCTGGTGGCAATCAAAATTCTTTCTTCTCCTTCCACTTCATCTTGCAGAAACTCAAGAAGGCGATCTAGGTCATTTGTGGAAGTTATTTTAGTCATATTTTCTTCCGATGAATCCCCTTTCACTCGTCGATGTGCAGTTCTAAAGCGCTCCCATGCTTTTAAAGTCTCATCCGGAAGAGCTGATTCCACTAGAGGGTAAAGCATTGCAGCATATTTATCTTTCGTAACTCCTAAAGTCTCTAGAGCTCTCAGTTTGGTTTCTAACTGATCGTACAGTTGTCGGAGTGAAATATTTTGCGACTTATTTTTTAATAACACAATAGATAGCAGATCCCGCACATAAACTTCGATGAGAAGCTCCTCTTTTCCGTAACGTAATTGTAGCTGTTTTACCGCCTTTTCATAGTTTTCGCCGCCAGGGGGGAAACTTTTAATCAGTTCATCAGCGGCTGAACCTTTCACCATGGCTTGAGCTAAATATGCATATTTGTCATGATTATCAAGATTAGCGTCCTTGTCAATTTTTTGGAATTGTCCCCAGAAGCACAACCAGTTCTTGATATTTCCATCAAAAGTGGGTAAATTAATTTTCGGGTAGTGCAAAAAATTATTATGTACAGTACTTGCAGCTCCGATATCAGTAGACAACTCAGAATGTGCATTTTTTTCATTAATGAGATCACCTAACTCATTTTCCAAAATCCTCCACTTATCAATATAGCCCTCTGATGCATCGATTTCTTCTTCAATAATTTTCTCTGTCTCTTGGGAAGCAAATAAAAGTTCCCTAAATTCATATTCACTCGCCAACATTAGCTTCGCTTTATCTTCTATAACTTTTAATTTCGAAATTTTATCTTCGGAAGATGACTCCGCTTTAGTTTTATAAAAGTCATTGCTGGCAATCATAAACAGTCTCCTATATTGTTTTCGAGAAGCTTTTACTTTCTCCATTACAAAATATTAACAAGCTCAATAATTATATAACTCACTCGTATCGCAATATAGATGGTCCTTTCGTACGGACGCCAGATGTTGGAAACCGATCAAAAAAATCTCTTACTCGGGATCGATATTCCTGAAACTCAATCAAGAACTCATGTGCAATTTAAACACAGTACTTTAATACACATTAATAAAACATTTGCAGGTAAAAACCATCTATATTTACGACATACATAATGAACTCGCTAAAACTGAACTAAAATCTTTGTTCCATCAATTTTATAAGGAAAAATCGTCTGTTTCCAAATGCAGAGATAAAAGGTTAAACACGGCCAAGGCCTTACACGATTACTAATATAATATCACTAGTACATAAATTATTTGCAGTCCATTTTCTACAGTGCCTTTTTCAACCGTCACCTGCAGGCGCGACTCCGTCCACCGGTAGCCGCTCCTAGTTGGTGGCGTCCATGACCTACACACATACACGCTCATACACATACGCACTCACACACATACACACACGCGCCTTTACACACATACACACTCGCCAAAGTGCATATACACAGATCTACGCACACACAAAAGCCTACACATACAAAACGTGTGTACAACTGTACACACGTAACCGCCCAAGAGGAGAGGTAGGCTTGGAGGGATATGAGCCGTTCTAGAAACAAGTGAGTAGGGTAGTAACCAATGAGTAGGGTCCTGTCGCAACTCGTGATTGCGAAAAACATAATTTGAATTCAAAATTTCAGAATTCAAATTAATTTTTCCTTTTTTTTTGTTTTTGTTTCATTTGATATATTTTCTATTTATGAAGGGGGGAAGGCAGCTGCCCTCTTTTACCCCAACCCCTCTGGAAACGCCCCAGGGGTGATAGTGGGCGGAACTACTTCGATATACCCCCCCCCCCCCAAATCGGAAATTTGGCGATTTTTGGTAAAATTACGGTAACCGGGTCGCGTTGGCGTATGTTTTCAAAAACAGCCAAATTTGGCACCTAAGACTCAATGTAAACAAAGTACTACATTGTAAACAAAGGAAATCATCCAATGGGAATAGACTTAAAGAAAAAGGGTGGAGCTTTGAATGGCTCCAACTATCACCTTGGTAACTAGAACTGTTTATTAACTTTCTCTTTTCTTTGATTATAACCGTAAGGAAGCAAAAAAAAAAAAAAAAATAAAAAAAAATTAATTTGAATTTTGTCATCTTGAATTCAAATTATGTTTTTTCGCAATCACGAGTGTGTGTTTGTATGTGTGTGTGGGGGGGGGGGTATGTGTATGTGTGTAGGCATGTGTGTTTGTGTCTTTGTGCAGTTATGAATGTGTGGGCAGTTGTGTGTATTTGTGTGTATGTGTAGGTGTCTGTATGCATGCGTGTGTGTATGGTGGTGTTTGTGTATGTGTGTGCGTGTATGTATGCGTGAGTGTGTAGGATATGGACGCAACCTGGAGTCGGTTTTCGCAAGAGGAGCAGCATCGTGAGGCCGGCCGCCGCGACGGGTGGTGCTGGCAGAGGGTGGCGCTGCGCCGGTGGGAAAAATGATAGGACGCCAAAAACAGTCAAATGAAAGCAATAAGCAATCGTGATTGCTCAAAAAAAAGTAATAAAACATTTCCTTTTGTAATTGATGAAAATATGCAGAAATATATTATTAAGCCATTTTTTATAGAATTTTATTGCTTTTCTTATTTTAAAATTAAGTTTGCAGAAAAGAGAAGTGATAATTAACGTTTTCCAACATGTTAACATAATGTGCGTGGGAATATAAAGCGCATAAAACGAAATGGTTCGTGACAAAAATGATGTTACACTTTTTATGTTTAATTTCCTAAAAAACATTAAAATGAAACATACATTTCTACCAAATTTAACAACATTTAAAGTTTGATAAAAAACGACATTAGTCTGTAATAGTTTGTTAAGTAAATAGAAAAAGCCCTTACGTAGATTTAATGTTCAATTAAAATTTAAAACGATCTACTAAATAAGTTAAATCACATCAAAAGATCCATTCAGAGAACATTATCATAACTAACATTTTAGTTCAAACTTACTGACTAAGTTATTGCAATAAGTAATGAATTAAATCAAAGATGGAACAGTAAAACACAAAGGAAATTACTCACTGCGAACAAATTCCAAAAACGTATCCAAAGATATGAATAACTGATTTTTAAATCCAACTTAAAATAGTGACAAACATTCTGCGAGGTAAATTTTTGTAAAATGTTTCGAAGATCTAAAAAATGAAGAAACGCAATATATGTTGCCATTTTCTGGAAAAAAAAACTTTGAGAAAATTAAAAATCTTATTCTATGGAATTTTTAAAAAAAAGATTTATTAAACAAATACATTGCAATTTTATGTAGTGAACTCTGCAATGGTTGATTGGCCAAACGAAGAGCGAATAAGATTTGGTGTAGGGTTACCAACATTGATCCGTCGCCAAGGTAAGGTAGCGGGTTGATAGAATGAAATATTTATCACCGCGACCCGGTTACCGTAATTCTACCCAAAAATTATCCAAAAGGTATGAATAACTAATTTTTAAATCTATAACTTAAAAAAGTTAAAAGTGACAATATTTCGCGATGTAAAATTTCGTAAAATGTTTCGAAGATCTAAAAGTTGAAAAAACACAATGTGTTGCCGATTGTTAGAAAAAAATCATCTTTGAGAAAATTAAAAATTCTATTCTATGGAATTAAAAAAGAAAGATTCATTGGACAAACAAATTACAATTTTGTAATGGCGAATTCTGAAATGGTTGATTGACCAAACGAATAGCAAATCAGCTTCGGTCTAGGGTTACCAAAATTGCTCCGTCGCCAAGGTCAGGTAGCGGGTTGCCAGAATGAAATACTTATCGCCGCGACCCGGTTACCGTAATTCTACCCCAAAAAATTCCTTCAAATATGCATACAAAAATCATTGAAAAAAATATTTAAAAAAAATTTTTTTTTAAATAATTTTTCAGGTTTAAATTGTGTTGTTAGTTAAAAATTTTGGGTTAATCCCTAGTTTCACCGACATTTCAAATCTTCCCTCCCCCCAATATTAAAAGTATGATTAAAGCTGAAAAACCAGGGGGGGGGGGAAGAAATCTCGGCGAATCTAGAGAAACACCAAATTTTCAGATCACAAACACTCCTGATAATCCCATGCCTGTGAGAGAAATGTTTTTCGTTTGCAAACGAACACATCCCCTTCTCAATGAGAAACAAAATTACTTTCGCCAAAAATTTGACGATCGCGATAATTTCATGTTTTTCGAAATATTCTCATTGCCAAAAATTCACACCAATAAATAAATTTCGCCGAATATTTATTTTTTGAACGCCCCCTCCCCCCCCGTTTATTTTAGAGGTATAACTTTGATATACACCCCCAAAAATTACGCGCCAAATCTGGCATTCCCTACGGACTTTTTAGGGTTGCTGTTCCTTATTTTGGTGTTGCCAATTTAGCTTTTTTCAGCTTTTAGGTTTTTACTGTTGCCAAATTTAGTATTTTCATGTATTTTGTACCATTTTTTGAGTTTTTTTAAAAGTTTTATGGCAACAATTTTTGTGGCAACAAAGTTTTGTGTCAACAAAAACAAAAAAAGTCGCCAAATTTCCGATTTGGGGGGGTATATCAAAGTAGTTCCATTTTAGATTTCATCTAAAATATTGAAGAAAAATTGCCACCAGGGCCGCGCCGTCCCTATGTGCAAGGTCGTGCGGCGCACAGCGGCGCCAGAGTCAAAAAGGCGCCGAGCTCTACCAATCAAAAATGCTCCAAATGGAGGAAAAAATCTCCAACTAAAAAAATAAAATTGAACTTTTCGGAATAAAAGTAGCAGTGAAATTATACTGATCATTAAAACAAGAAATCCTCCTTGCTGCCTATTTAAAGGAAAAATTACTGCCTTGTTTTGTCTAAATATGCTATTCAAAAGCGCTATCTTTTACACTGAAAGCACATGATACTAATAAATGCATACATTAGCATTTTTCTTCATGTGAGGAGCCATGAATTTTATTTTGCTATGTCTGTAATGTCACAAGGTTGAGCATTTTTCTTCAACTATTTATGTATCAAATTAAAGAAAGAGGCAACCTTATGGTTGCACCGCCCCGTGCCCCCTCCCCTACAGAATGCTTAGTTGAATGTTTTTCAAAAATATTTACTATTAAAGGGAGGAGGGAAACGCATTTTTAGAAAGCAAAGTGATTTCAATACGGAAAGAATAAGGATGTTGGGGTAAAGCTTTAATTTCTTTTAAAACTTAATACTTTTAAAAAGAAATCTTGGAGTTAAAAATTCTCAATAGTTTCAGCTAAGTGATCGACTACTCCCACTCCGTCCTATTTCTTTTCTTTTTTCCTTATTATTTTTTTTCTTTCTAGTTTGCTTGAAAATAGGAAAGTTTTCAAAATGCTACTCCCTCTGAATCCTCCCCCACCCCCCCAGCATTACGGACCGTCTCAAATTTCGTTTCCAGATCTTCAATTTCGCAAAATTTTGCGAAAGCTCATGAATTCGAAACGACATTGCTTGAAACTGCTTTCGAAAATCAGTTAAAATTGCGTTCTTAGAGCTTCAATGATTGCCAGTCCTAATGTTACCAAATATGGTCTTACAATTACGTTTTTAAGACTTCAACTTAAGAAAATATTCGAGCAAGGCTCTTCGAACCTCCTTCGTTTAATGTAATCAAAAATTAGGTTTTTCAAACGTGACTTACGAAAACTTTAAGTTAGAATAGCCTCTGAACCACTTCTCTTAATACCATAGCATACTGCTTAGGTTTTTAGGAATTTAATTTTGAAAATTTTTCCAGGGGGAAGCTTCAGAATTCTTTCCTTGTAAAAATCTTTAAAGTTGTCTACAGTTGCGTTTTTGGAAGTTCAATTTCGAAAAATTCGAGGAAAGAAAAAGGAATTGATTTCTGTCTATAAAAAAAAACCGATCGGGTAGAATCTCAGAGTTCCCTCCCTTATTCTAACGTCAATAAATATGGCATATAATTACGTTTAAAGGGCTCAACTTCTATAAATATCCGTGGAGCCCCTTGTACCTTTTTCCTCCATAACACCACCAAAGAAGGTCTAAAATTGCGTTTTTCAAACTACAATTTTCAAAAATTTCCCGGGGAGAAACCCCGGACCCCTCATATTAAGAAAAGAGATTTTTTTCAATTTATGCTCCCCCCCCCCCCCCCGGAAAAAAAAACTATTTTCTAGTTGCGCTACTGCTCCTGTTGTCATCTTTTAACAGACATAAAAGTTTTGTAAATTATTTATCACTTAGAGATTTTGATAGATATTCAAAGTGGCTTTAACTTAGATATTAAAATATTTTCTTCTTCCGAAACACATTAGTAGCACATCAGAGTAACTGCTGAACTCGGAATAGTTTCGAGATATGAAGAAAAACGTACACCATATTGCGAAATTAAATATTCACGCATTATGTTTTTATAAACTAAATGCCAAAAGTTTGTTTTCCCATTTTATATTTGTCTACAAAACCTCCCTTCAGGTTTTAACTACATTTTTCTCGAACACCAGAGCATAAGGGCGCTCAAAAGACATTTGCACGACGGCGCCGATCAGGCTTGGCGCGGCCCTGATTGCCACAAAAACGAGCGTTTAACTCCTAAAGCAATAAAGACAAATTAAGCTTTTATAATGTAACCAAAAAAAAAAAGAAAAAAGAAAAATTCATTTGAATTTTGGCATCTTGAATTCAAATAATGTTTTTCGCAATCACGAGTGTGTGCATGTAGGCGTGTGTGTTTGTGTGTGGGGGTTATGTGTATGTGGGCATGAGTGTTTGTGTCTGTGTGCTGGCATAAGTGTGTGGGTAGTTGTTTGTATGAATGTGTGTGTGTGTAGGCATATGTGTTTGTGTGTATGTGTAGGTGTCTGTATGTATGCGTGTGTTTGTGTGTGTGTATGTATTTGTGTATGTAGGTGTCTGTATGTATGCGTGTGTGTGTTTGTGTGTGTGTATGTATTTGTGTATGTAGGTGTATGTGTGTGTTGTGTGTGCGTGTGTGTGTAGCTGCGTATGTATGCGCGTGTGTAGGACATGGATGCAACCTGGAGACGACTTTCGCTCTAGGAGCAGCATCGTGAGGACCCGGTCGACGGTGATGGTGCGGAGGGTGCTGGTGGGGAATATAAAATGATAGGACATCAAAACAGTCAAATGAGAACAATAAGCAATCGTGATTGCTCAAAGAAAAGTACCTCGCAAAAAGATGTGCAGGCTTGCATTTTCGAAACACAGTGGATCAAAATCATGGTCTCCGAAATGGCAGAGAATTGTGAAATGTGAATTTTAAAGTTTTCAAAATACCGCTATTTCTCTTCATCGCAACGTATCTAGGATAGCGACTGAAATGATTAGAAGTGTTCCACTAAAACTGTTGCCAACTCGAATGTAAATTTTAATTGTTGCCAGGAGGCTACAACCGAAAATTGTGTTTGCTGTTTTTATTTCTCTCTTTCAAGCAACGCTAGCTTGCGTTTGACGAGCTCAACCGGTCGCTACCGGTTAACCGATCACGTGACAGTTCATGATCACGTGCTTCAATCAACCAATCAACAGTTAAAAATGGTAACCGGTGAGTTATCCGAAAGATGACAGAACGCTGCGGTTGGGGCCGTGGTAGCCCGATCGGTAGAGTGTCGGATTCGGGGCCGGAAGGTGCTAGCACCAGGTAGCTATTAGCTCCTGGTCTAGTTCTAAATTCTCACTAACTGTTCGATCCGGTGATGGTGCTGCCATCTATCGTTATAAAAAAAATAATGGAGGCAAGGCACTTAGTATGCAGTCTTCGACAAAAATACAGTTGCAGTCAGTTGTGACTCGGAATCGAATCGAACGCTGCGGTTACTTACCGGTTGACCGGTGAGGTTCGTCGAACGCAAGCCAAGTATATGCTCAGACAGTAACTCACCTAATCTTAATCTTACGCGCTACAATAAATCTAGTGATTTTTTTTTTATACTTATGTGACGGGATGTCCCTGCCGTATCCCCCAACAAAACGGGCCATCATTTGGGATTAATACTCAATAGGATGTAAGGTATCCCCAAAATCACTTCGCCTTCTATTGATTATTATCCGAGCATATGACGGCTTCGGTGCCAATACAAAACATTGTTCATTTAATGCCTTTTTCAAGAAATTTTGCATATAAATTTTGTTTCAAGTTTCTGTAATCCTTAGCTCCTTAACAAATAACAAACACTTCGAAAATATTTAAGAAGTATTATTCGAAAAAAAAAATGTGTTTCAGAAGAAATATTAAATTACTTTCCACGAAGCTACTAAAATTCGTAAACTTAACTTTGAAAAAAAAAAAACTCTTTTGGCGTTTGGTTAATGATATGTTTGCATAGTGAAATAGTTTATTAGGGTACACATTGTTAAGCAACATTTACAAAATAATAATAATAATAATAAATAAAAAAAGTAATAATAATATGTTTACAGAGGAGAAATTTGATATAAAAAAAACTCTAATGGTTGTAGGCTTGCCAGACGTCTCGGCTTGACCAAAATGGTGGTGTAAACCGGCCGGTGTCCCGGTCGGGACACGTTACACGGGTTTACTTCACGTCCCGGTAAAATGTAAATTTGATTTCATATAACCAAAAAGTCTCAGAATAATTGACTGTAGGATTATTTAGGATAACTACTTTGTCATTTGTACCATTGATTAGTAAAATTAATATCGGATAAACTCATGAGAATTTTTACAACAAGACGAAAAACCAAAAAGACGTTTTAAAAAATGCCCTTGTAAATGAAAAGTATATGTAAATTTTGTTTAAATTTTTATTCCTCATTCAGAGTGGTTATTTTTACTAAAGTTAGGGGGGAAATGTTTAAATTTAGATTCTTGTGTCATTTATTATCACCCCCGGGTTTGGTTCATAGTTAGTACCCATTTACTCATAGCATTAAGAATAAACCATCGTGTAAAAACTGTAAACCAGCCGGAGGTGGGTTTCATTCTGAATACTGGCGACACTAATGGGGGGGGGGGTCTGGTGTCTTTGTTGAATATTTCAGAAATGTGGCATGCCTAGTGAAGAGCATTATAGTACAAGAACTGGATGTAAAACTAAACACAAAATACATGAAATACACCGCCAGCTCAGTCGATTCCAGCGGAGGACTGCAGTTTCGTGCTTATTAGCACTCATCAGCCCGGCATAGGAGTGACTGAGGTGGAAAACCTCTTCCTAGCCTTCAATATTCGAGTTGAACCGAACCATTGTTTCAGTCACTCGTCTGGTCAGTGCTAATTCTGTATTAGCTACCAGTTTGTTTGGCACTCTAGGCTTCCTTAAGAGGTTTTCCACCTCCAACTCAGTCACTCCTACGCCGGGCTGATGAGTGCTAATAAGCACGAAACTGCAATCCTCGGCTGGAATTGACTGAGCTGGCGGTGTATTTCATGTATTTCTGACTTAGCTCAGGTGATAGGGCGGTAACTTACTGAATAAACATAAAAACCAAGAATATAATTTAGACACACAGCAGTGTGTCGGCCAAGTTCGGAAATCATGAAAGAATCGGTCGAAGTATCTGCCAGTGTGTTTCTTTTTCACGAAAAATTTCTAGCCCTTGGCCGATTTCTAGCCCTTGACCCCTTCATTTCTCAAAAAATTATAAGATCTACACAGGGGCGGATACAGAAAAATCTTTTGGAGGGGGCACGGGAAATTGAATACCCCACCCCCGCCGCCTCCGATTCATAACAAAGTTTTGACGGCATTATTTTTAAATGTGCGTGTTGTTTTATTTATTTATTATTATTATTATTATTTTAGGATTCCTTAAGATCAATGAATCTACTTCTAAGTACATGAATATTATGCACTAATATACTTTGAATGTGGACGGAATACATCTTTAACGTTTCAAGCCATTTAAATACTAAACCCAATATAATGTCACTGAGATGCTAGACAATGAGCGGCTTTTTACCTAGGAACATTGTCATAATAATTATAACACGACGGCAAGGTTCTTCAATAAACCCATACCTCTCTTGAGTTTTTTTAAATTAATTTAATCATAACTTCAAAACATATTGTAACGGATTCGGTGCGACTTCCACTTTCTTGAAATGAAGACACAGTTCTTGATAAAAACACAGGAGTTTTATTTACACTATGTACAGGAGAAATCGTTAACAACTGCTAAAATAATCATCAGCAATTAAGCAAATATCACTCAACACCGTAAACTCAACGGTTACACACGTATTTACTTCCAAATACGAAAACAACACATGCCTCGTTATAAACAGAGCTAATACACACTCTCAGTACAAATTCTCAATCGAAACTCTCTCTTTATCCAGCGTAACGGTTTATATACACACCGAAAGAAATCTCTCAAATATTCCAAACGCTTCTGGAAAATAGTAGACCGTTATCAAATTTTATCAATGAACAAAAAAAGAAATAGGGGGGTCGTATACTTTAGCCGAATGAAAAGGGGTTGTATATTCATTACGGGAAACTATTTACAGGTTACGTTACTACAATAATTACTATTTACAGAATTTGTAACAATATATAAGTTTCACTGAAGAATACAGAAACTATTTCTGTGTGAATTTCAAAACAATTGCTGATTTGTTCTTAAAGTCATGATATAGTTGAGATAACATATTGATACTACATGCCGTTTCTATTAAAAATCATGGTTTTTCTAAGAAACTACCACATGATTTCTTTCATTTTGCATCTTTTATTAGCTGAAAGAGAAATCTATTATTTCGCAAATAGGTTCCTACATCAAAATGACTCTTTTAGGTGCGCCTACACATTTTAAAAAAAATGTTAATTATTGATTCCATCAAAGAAGAATTAATGGACGAATCGCGATAATGCGGTCTCTTGAATTTGAAGCCAATGAGTTAAATGTATTCTGCAACTCTGGGCCTCTGACTCCAGTAATACTTCTTTAGCAAACAAAAATGCTTTTAATCAAAATATGCTGTGTGTGTGTTTTGTGTTCTTTTTAATTAGCTACGTAAAAAAAGTGCGAAGGAAAGGTCAGTTAAAATGTAATTAATAAAATAGCGAAATTAATTTATCCTTTTGGGGGGGCACTTGCTCCTGTGCCCCCCCCCCCTAAAATCCGCTACTGGATCTACATGTGCGACATTTGGTTTAATTTCAGGGATATACCTTTTAATAGTTCTGAAAAGTGTAATTATTTTCAGTGACACACTCACTCATTGATCAGAATGTTTACGCACTTCCAAGAGACTCACATTCTTGATATTCGGCATCAAGATATATTTTCGTACGTAAATAAAGGAAAAAATCTAAAATGTCAGAAAACTACATTAATATAGAAAAAACTATATTATTTGTTATGGTTATCGCCCTTTTCATGGCGCGATTTCAAAATTTTCCACCAAACATATGAAAACGGCGGCAAGGTGAAGTATGACACTTTGTGAGAAAGGGGAGGGAGGGAGTAACAAGCAGTGTGACATTACGCTTTTGAAAAACTAGTTAACGAAAATTAACGGGACATGTGACAAGGGAGGAGAGAGGAGGGGGAAATGAAAAGTTTGACACTTTGACAAAAATGTTGAAAAAAAAAATGTAACACCATTTATGGACAGCCCTTTGGAAAATATTTTAAAACTTGAAAATGTGCGTTTGAAAAATGTATCCTATGAAAGAGACGGTGAGATCTAACGTCACAAAATTGCTGTTAGAAAGCGATAGATTCGGCTCGTTTCGTTCTGGATGAACTTTTTTCTTCTAGTCAGTTAAATGAATGATTTATTTCTTTCTTTTCGATCAATTGACTTGGCACTTTGTTTTCCTATTTGATGAAAAAAAAAATAATTTGAATTTTGACATTTTGAATTCAAATTATGTTTTTCGCAATCACGAGTGTGTGTATGTAGGCATGTGTGTTTGTGTGTAGGGGTATGTGTGTTGTGTGTAGGGGTATGTGTATGTGTGTGTAGGCATGTGTGTTTGTGTCTGTGTGCAGGCATAAGTGTGTGAGTAGTTGTGTGTATGTGTTTGTGTGTGTGTGTGTGCAGGGGGTATGTGTATGTGTGTGTAGGCATGTGTGTTTGTGTCTGTGTGCTGGCATAAGTGTGTGGGTAGTTGTGTGTATGAATGTATGTGTGGGGGGGGGTGTGCATGTGTGTGTGGGCATATGTGTTTGTGTCTGTGTGCAGGCATGAATGTGTGAGTAGTTGTGTGTATGTTTTTGTGTGTGTGTATGTGTAGGTGTCTGTATGTATGCGTGTGTGTATGTGTGCGTGTGTGTGTGTGCGTGTGTGTGTAGTTGTGTATGTGTGCGCGTGTGTGTAGGATGTGGACGCAACCTGGACCGGTCGACGGTGCCAGGGTGCGGAGGGTGGCGGTGGGAAAATAAAAAGATAGGATATCAAAACAGTCAAATGAGAACAATAAGCAATCGTGATTGCTCAAAAAGCAAGTACTTATCACAGCTGGAACGACGCCAAAAAAGTCTCAACTTTCCTTCATTCTAGAAATTTCCGGTACTAAGTTATCTGCGTTACGTCATCCCGATTGCAATGTAGTTTCGAGGAGTGGGTTTCGGTTTGCGCTCGGTTTTCTTTGCGTCAAATGCTTGTTTGTGATTGGTTAACTTTGAGAAAAATGCCGTGTGGATAAGCAAGACGATTGGTTGAAGATATGTTTCGAGCGCAATTTTGTTCACGAATTTCTCAAATGGATTTGCATCATCTGCACACGACACCCGAATTTTTTTGCAAGCAGTGTTTAGAGGGGGGATAAAAAGCTGGCGGGATTTTGGATTGACACTTTTCGTATTTGAAGACCTTCTTGTTAATCAATCAACCTTAAGAATTGCCAGTATTGAGAATTTTTCTGGTAAGTATTGCTTGATTGTTTTCTCGTATTTTAAATTACTTCAATCTTCTGCTTCTCTTGTTTATTGTTTTCGCTATACTTATTTTGAGCTCCAATTATAATACATCTCTTCGACAAATCATATTCAATAACTAAAAAAAAAGTTCAGGGGCCCTGTTTTTAACACGTTTTTATTAGCTTCACCTGTATGTATGTATGTATGTATCTTGTAACAAAATCTTGCAGGTCAAATTTCGCCCATTTCTTGCGATCGGATTCTTTTGAAATTTGGCACGCGACCTCAGACCCGATGACAATGCAATATTCTATAATCAAATTAATTAATTAACTCTTTTAATTGTTAGTTTCCTCCCATTTTAATCAATATTTTGGCATAAATCCAACAATGTGAAAAAGAAAAAATTAAAAAAAAAATTAAAAAATGCTCGCAAAAATTATTTAAAAATATCTACAAAAACCTTTAATATTTCTGCATCAGACAAAATTTGTTCCAATGTTCCAAGGTAATTATTTTAAAACTAATATTCATTATTGATTGCCTGATAGCATCTTGAACTTCATCTAATGCGTTGAAATTTATTAAAAACGGGAAAAGAAGTGCAGGCTAAGCTCCCGAGATCTCTTATGCAAATTAAGCTATGAGTATTTCGGTTAAAATATTAAGTGTGGTACTATTCATTTATTTATTTGTTTTATTTTTTCTATGTTATGGACAGTAATTTATTTGTGTGCTTAGAGGGGAGGGGGGGGGGGGGCTGCGACCGCCGTTCATCAAAACACACAGTTTGTTATTGTGGTAGAAAAACGCAAACTTAATGCAAATTACTTTTAGACTATTGCTACAAATTCTGTAATTAGTAATTATTTTTGTGATTAATTTGCTGTAATCTGGCTAAATTAAGCGTTTATTCCATTATTTTTCATCTAAAATTATCTTAGTAACCTTACCTGTAAATTGCTTCTTGTAATGTACATACAACCCCCTAACATTCGACCAAAGTATAGGGCCCCCCCCCATTTATGAATGATAAGATTTGTGAATGAAATAAAAAGAAAATATGAGAAAGTGGTAGAACGGTGTAGGATTTTCTGGAATATTTTAGAGCTCTCTCTTTCGAGGTTTATAAATAGCCATGCGGCGCGTTCAAAGTCAGACTGGTTTGAGTCGTTGCGCTGAAAGCATGTATTTGACTCTGTGTGTTTGCTCCGCCTTTGCGCTGTGTTTTTGAGTATTTTGAAGTAAATACGTGTGCGACCGTTGAGTTTATGGTGCTTAATTGATATTTGCTTAATTGCTGATGATTGATTCAGCAGTTGTAACTACATTTCCTGTACATAGCTGTAAATAAATCTCCTGTACTTTTCTCAAGAACTGTGTTGTCATCCAAAGAAAGTTTGAAGTTGCTACGAACGTGTAACACTATCTTCTTTTTAATGATTTTTTTAATCTTTTTGCATTAAAGTTCGGAAAGTATTCTAAATTGAAATTTTTTGACCTAACCAAAAATAGACAATCAAGGCCTTACAAAAAGGAGTGCATTCCCCTAAATATTTTTGTACAACCCCAGCACTAGTTGGTAGATAACCGCAGCAGTATTTTGTAGAATAACTGATACTTAGAAACGAAATTAATCAATAAATAATTAACTGTTTTAGATTATGGATGTGACAATTTGATGTTTGTATTTACCTCATAACATTACATTATTGTAGGAGAAAAAAAAAAAAAAGCTTCGTTGACGATGAAAAAGTTTCAAGTTATTGAAATAATGAATAGTGTGGTCAGTATAGTTAACTCTTGAACTTGAAAATACAGTTAGCCTTGTTTATCCAGAGCAACTGGGATCAAGGGCAATCCAAATAAACGAAAATACGGATAAAAACACGTTCTTAAATAAACATGCTTATGTTTTATGACAGCAAAAAACGATGCTTTGTAACAAAATTACATTTATAGAGACGCTATTTTAAGTCAGCGAAAATTGCCTTCCGCTGGACATTTATGAAAATTGAAGTCTTAAAAACGAGATTGCTGCAGACTATCCTGTGTAACGTTAGGGGGAAAAGGTGGGGTTTTGGGAATTTTTTATGGAAGTTTTTAGAAACTGAAGTTCGGAGAAACGCAACTTCAACCAATTTTCGATAATGTTAGGAAAAGCGCGTTAGGGGACTCTCCCCTGGAAAATATAGAACGTGTGCGTTATTTACGTGAGTATATAGAACTTACACTATGCGTAGTAAGTGGTAAGTACTAAAAAATTAGCAAATTAGCAATAGAACCTACAAAAAGAGTTAAATTTCTATTAGCCAAGCGAAAAGAGAAAGGGTGTGCTGTAGTCTTTGCTTATCACGGCAGATGAAATGAATAGCAGATAAAGTTTAATTTTGCTACAGATTCCCTTTCGATGGATATAATGTAGTTAGAACAACGGCACTGATTAGAAGAAATTAAATAGCTATCTGGTTAACATGAGCCAGAAATGGGACAATGGTAGGGTGAAGGAAAAAAAAGTTTGCGATTCGCAAAAATCTACTCTTGTGAATATATCTATTGGATTAACACATTGACTGCGTCGTCGACAGCCTATATATGGACTCCCTGCGCCAAGCTAATTATTTGAAACAATTTGAAGGAAAACATTTTATTGGACTTTTTCATGAATAATATAGCATACAATGAAGGTCTACAAGAGCAGGCTCAGGGTCGGTGAAATTAGTCTCTTCGTTGTCGACCTCTCCGTCGCTCAAGTAGCAACTGTCCCTGTCATCATCGTCAACTAGTTCATCATCTGATAAAGTAACATATTTCACTGCATCTTCGAGCGACATATACTTACGTTTGCTTATTTTACGTTTTTATTTACTCACAGACTGCAGCACAAAAAACTCGCACGCTATCTCGTTTGACCGCGCGCACCCCTGCTTGCATCAGAAAATGTTTTCACAGCAAACGCAGTGGAGGACGACTTATCTCGTCCCTAGCGCATACAGCATAATTCTGGAGGACGAGTTATCTCGTCCTTAGCAGTCAATGTGTTAAGACACAACGGGAATATGTTAGGCCAGTGACAGAACTACATAGTGGCGCACCGAAGGGGGGGGGGGAGTGAAAACACCCCCAAGAGCCATTGGTTTTAACATAGATGCAAAGTCTAGTTCAGTAGTTTGTGCATATGAAAGAGCTATTTTGATTTAAAAAACCTCCTTCAGAAGGTATTCTTTTATGAAAAAACCCTCCAGAAGGCATTTTTGATCAAAAAAACCCCTCTAGAGAATATTTTTCATCAAAAAATCCCCTTCAGAAGGTATTTTTCATCAAAACAAAACCCCTCCAGAAGGTACTTGAAAATTAAAAGATCATTTGGTTCGCCTGTACATTTGCAAATAATGGAAGATGAATTTCTCTCCAATTTGCTATGTTCATTTGCTCGTCTACGTTATGGTAATTTGCTCGTTCATGTTATAATAATTTACTCGTACATGTTATGATAATTTGCTCGGTAAAATTTTCTTAAAATTGAAATAGAAAAAAAAATCGAATTTTTGCTTCTAGGTGCTCACCCCTATGTTACGAACTAATTTTGTGACAAATTTCATGAAAATCGGCCGAACGGTCTAGGCACTTTGCGAGTAACAGACATAGATCCAGATATCCAGACTTTCAGCGTTATTATCAGTTAAGAAACCTAACTGGCTTTTATTGGGAGCGTTTCTGGATTCTGCAGAAAGATTCCTTGTTAATTTCAGAAACGTTACGAACTTGGCAAAACACATTTCTGTTTTCCTGCCAGATGTGATACAGGCAGAATTTCGGCACGTTATTTTCCGAAATTGTTTTTGATTTTTTTTAGTGTATACCATAGATATTTAGAGGGAGTCAACTAACTCTTTCTCCGCTCCCCCTTAAGCAATAGCCTGTTGATCTAAGTGGCAATCCTACGAATCTATTGCTTTTTATTTTCTCAGCTTAATGCAAATGTATGAAAAAGAATTTTGCTTCTCGAAAATTATAGCCGGTTCTTCGAGGTTTTCGGTAATTTAGTTTAAATTAGTTGTAAACATTTATGAGAAATAAGGAAAAATATTTTAGCTTTATATTTGAAACCCACTGTAGGGATGAGAAGTATTTTAAAGTATTACTGCTTATAACTGTGAACCAGTACACTCGGAAAACGGGAGGAGAAGACAGGAAAGGACTTGTGCTCTTTCCCTTCAAAACATTTGCGATAAAATGTACCAAAACAAAAAAGTCAACAAAGCGGGGAAATTACAAACAAATAAAAACATTACCGCATATAAAATATTATTTCCGAATACTATGTACAGGGATGCCCATATCCCATCCACCCTAGTTAGAACAGTACCTCTCCCTCTTATAACACCACTTGAGTTTTCATCGAAATTAACAATGAAAAAAAAAAGGTGCATAAGTCCCCTTTAGAAACACCCGAGTGGAACCAAAAGGAAAGGTGCACAACTAGACCCCACTAGGAGTCTACGTACCAAATTTTAACTTTCTAGGACATACCGTTCTTCAGTTATGCGACATACATACGCACATACATACAGACAGACGTCACGAGAAAACTCGTTGTAACTAACTCGGGAATCATCCAAATGGATATTTCTCGTGTCTATATGTTCTTAGGCACTTATCCACGTGTGGTCGAGTCGAAACAAAAAACTCAACAATTATTGTGGGGTGACTAAAATGGAAATTAAGGTAAATTTTTGACTGAAATTTTTTTTGCGAATACAATACTTCCTTTTTTGTAAAAGGAAGTAAAAATCGTTATCTTCTGTAATTAATTTTCTCCTTCTGTAATAAACAAGATCATTTCTTGAGATAGAATTATCTAAATTTTTAAGATCCCTTTTCTGTGGTGGTGGGGGGGGGAGGTTATATTAGCTTCACTGCTTGTTAAACGGGTTTTTCATATCCTCTTTGTATTTCATGCTGCTTTCTAGAAAAAAACACAAAAATTTTTAAAACCTACATTCAATTCAACATTACGGTCTCATTATATTTAAAATGCGAGTATAAAGAGGTACCATGCATTTTTATTTGAAGCTCATACAAAAAACAGGTGTTCAAAATAAACTGATTTTAGGTAGACCTACGTGTTACGTTTGATGAATTATGCACTCGACAACCGAAATTCTAAACCATATTTTTTATTTTCTTTCTTTTCAGAAAAATGGATCTCAAAAAGATTTGCTGCTCCGGAGATAATTGTTATTGCTGCAACTGTTGCAATGCTACTGCTTCTCAAAGAGAAATATGCCCATGTTGCAGACAAAAGAAAGCTTGTGTGACGGAAAGCGAAAGCTGCTCTCCTAAAGCAAAATCCTGCTCCTGCGGAGAGAAATGTAAGTGTTGCATCGACGGATCCTGCAAAAGCAAAGAAACCTGCTCCTGTGGAACAGTTTGCTCTTGCTGCTCCGATGAGTCATGTCAAAGCAAAGGTGGCTGCTCCTGCGGAGAAGTCTGCAAATGCTGCATCGGCGGTTCCTGTAAAACCAAAGGAGCTTGCTATTGTGGAGAAGCCTGCAAATGCTGCACCGACGGGTCCTGCGAATGCAAAGAATTCTGCTCTTGTGGAACAGTTTGCTCTTGCTGCTCCGATGGGTCCTGTCAAAGCAAAGGTGTCTGCTCCTGCGGAGAAGCCTGCAAATGCTGCGTCGACGGTTCCTGTAAAACCAAAAGACTTTGCTCTTGCGGAGAAGCCTGCAAATGCTGCACCGACGAGCCCTGCGAATGCAAAGAAGCCTGCTCCTGTGGAAAAGCTTGTACTTGCTGCGCCGATGAGACCTGTCAAAGTAAAGGTGGCTGTTCCTGCAGAGAAGCCTGCAAATGTTGCAACGACGGCCCCTGTAAAACCAAAAGAGCTTGCTCTTGTGGAGAAGCCTGCAAATGCTGCACCGACAGGTCCTGCGAATGCAAAGAAGCCGCCTGCTCCTGTGGAAAAACGTGCACTTGCTGCGCCGATGAGTCCTGTCAAAGCAAAAAAGGCTGTTCCTGCAAAGAAGCCTGCAAATGTTGCAGCGACGGTTCCTGTAAGACCAAAAGAGCTTGCTCTTGCGGAAAAGCCTGCAAATGCTGCACCGACATGTCCTGTAAATCCAAAGGAGCTTGCTCTTGTGGAGAGGCCTGCAAATGCTGCATTGACGGTTCCTGTAAAACCAAAAGAGCTTGCTCCTGTGGTGAAGTTTGCAATTGCTACGCCGATTGGCCCTGCAAAAGCAAAGAAGCCTGCTTCTGTGGAAAAGCTTGCACTTGGTGCGCCGATGAGTCCTGTCAAAGCAAAGGTTCCTGCTCCTGCGGAGAAGTCTGCAAATGCTGCATCGACGGTTCCTGTAAAAGCAAAGAAGTCTGCTTCTGTGGAGAAACTTGCAATTGCTGCGCCGATGGTTATTGTAAAACCAAAGTGGGTTGCTCCCGTAGAGATGTCTGTAATTGCTTCAACGACAGTTTCTGTAAAACCAAAGGAGCTTGCTCTTGTGAAGAAGCCTGCAAATGCCGCACCGACGGTTCCTGTAAAAGAAACGGAACCTGCTCATGTGCAAAAGCTTGCACTTGCTGTGCCGATGTTTCCTATCAAAACAAAGGTGGCTGCTCCTGTGGAGAAAGCTGCAAATGTTGTTCTGACACAACTTGCAAGGCTGTACAAAGTTGTCCATGTGAAAATGATTGCAAGTGCTGTGCTGATGGATCCTGCAAGAGCAGAGATGAGTGTTCATGTGGAGAAAACTGCAGATGCTGTGCTAACGGAACTTGCAAGACAGTCGAGCGTTGTTCATGTGGAGATGATTGTAAGTGTTGCTCAGATGGATCCTGCAAAAGCAAAGCTGGGTGCTCTTGCGGGGAAAGCGGCAAATGTTGTTATGATGGAACTTGCAAGGCTGTAGGAAGTTGTTCGTGTGGAAATGACTGCAAGTGCTGTGCTGACGGATCCTGCAAGAGCAAAGGAGATTGCCCCTGCAGACAAAACTGCAGATGTTGTGCTGCTGGAACGTGCAAGGAAATGGAAAGTTGTTCTTGTGTATGCGACTGCAAATGTTGTGTTGATGAATCCTGCAAAAGATTTGACTCGTGTAGAAAGAACTGTGCGCAGCGATCTTGCAAAGGATCATGCTAAGCGAGTTGCAAATCTGTTGCAGATTGATTTTTCAAGTGATTACTCTCTTTATAAGAAAGCTGTTCTTAAAAACCGTATGAACAATACATTTAGTTGTGTCGATATTATATGAAGAAATTTGTGCCTTCTAATGCGCAAATAATTAGAATGTGTGTAATATAATTCTATTTTTAATGTATTTTTTAACCGTTCTTTGTCGATCATTGCTCAAAAAAATTTCTAATTCACTTCTCAACAAATTAGTTTTGTTTCTTTTGATGTAAAGTTCATTATGTATATTCAGCTGAATGCTTGTAAGGATCAGTTATTTTTTCTTCTTTTAAGTATTCATAGAGTTCTGCACGTATGCATAATGTTAATAATTTATTTAATGTTTCTCTAAATAAAAGTTTTAAGTGCATCATTTGTGCAATTATTTTTTGTGAAAACTTTAGAAACAAAAGCAATGAATTTGTAAATGCATTGATTACTGTCATTAATTCTAATTCTGACGTTTTTTAGAGTTTCAGCATAGTCGATATACTGAGTAAAAAGCTGGTTTAAAGATTTTAAAGACGCATTTACAAACTAGAATTCCAATATTTTAATCCTACATTTTTTTTATGTTTAAAAAATTGGTTACTGCATTTTTTTTTTAAATTTATAATTCATCTATTCCCAAACAGCATTTGTTTGTAGATATGATGTAATTTTAGAAGGTATCGAAAGAGAACAGCATTTAAGTATTAAAAAAGCCGAAAATATTTCCCATTTAATGCAGAGTCAGTTAGGGTAAATGTTTTCAATATTTTTTGATATAACTTTTGATCTTTTCCTTTCTTCTGGATGAATAGAAAGATAAAAATTCAACAACAGCAAACTAATATTCAAACATCTATCAAGAGCAAACAGTGGTAATCTTTCAACTGATGTTGTGAAAGTGACTGATATATAGCATGCCAACCTCACCGTAGGTCCTAGCTTGCTTACAATTTATTTGAATTTAGTTCTTTGATTTCATGAGTTCTAATAAGAATATGTTCAAAATAAACTTACCAGTTTCGGCTATCCCAACAACCCCAGTTTCTAATTTTGATTGATCTGTTCTATTGACCACTAAGGGTGTTTGTGATAAAAATGTTTGAAAATTTTGGCTGATAACACATACTAAAACGGAAAAATTAGTTTATAAAAACATTTAAAGTGGCTTTTTTCACTGATTTTTGTGTAAGAAAACCGAATAACAAATCATAACCAACAAAAAAAAAAAAAAAAAAAAAAAAAGAAAAAGAAAAAGAAAAAAAAAAAAAAAAAGAGATAGATTGTAAATTATCTTCTAATAAAGTGAGAAACAAAAATAAATAAGAAACTCATTGAATTAAAATTACTTTACTTCCATTCGATGATGCACTCTTTGTCCGAGTTTTTTTTTTTTTTTTTTTTTTGTTTTTGCCGCACCCTTACTGCCGCGCTAAGTACAAAATTGAAATCTGCAGTTGAGATCAAGCGGAGATATTGTGTTTTAAAGTTTGGCTCTTCCATGTATTTAATTCAAATGCTTTTTTTTTCATATTTTTTTTTAAAAATAGTTCCTGATCAAATGACTCAAAAACATTTTATTTATAAGTAAAATACGAAACAGAGAAAAACTTGGTTATAATCACTCAGTTTTGCTCAAAAGTGCTGGTATGATTACTTTTTCTACAGTGCTAACCACGGCCGTATGAATAAACTATAACTCTAGTTTAAGTTTTGGTTCAGCTTTAAAAACCATTACGCAATTTGGTTTGGGGTTTCAGTAGGAAAGAAAAAGAAAAACCAATTTAGTTTTGATTTGGGCTTAGATTGGATTGGAAAAAATCAAAACACAACAGCTTTAATTTTCAGATAGTAAAGTTATATTGTAAGAAGGGAAATCATACTTATTTTCCTTTCAAACAATATCAATCATTTTCAGTAAGCTACCGCCCTGCAGCCAGGGCTAAGGCAGAAATACGTGAAAGACACCGCCAACTCAGTCATTCTAGCCGAGGACTGCAGTTTCGTGCTTATTAGCACTCATCAGCCCGGCTTAAGAATTGACTGAGCTGGAGGTGGAAAACCTCTTAAGGAAGCCAAGAGTGCCAAACAAATTGGTAGCTAATATAGAATTAGCGCAGACCAGACGAGTGACCGAAACCGAACCATTGCTTTGGTCACTCGATGGAGCCCAGGTACCTCCATCTGGTGGAAACTGGGCCTTTAAACTATCTGTGCCATTGACATCCGCGCCTTAATGGTGGCACATTAAAGACTGGAGGCCGTATTTTGGGTCGCACTAGGTCTGCTAAAGGCTAAACAGCCTAAAACGCAGTCCTCATTAGACGAAGGGAAAAAACCAAGTCTTAGAAGCATTTTATTTAAGGACGCTTTCTACTTAAGGACGATTTTTTGTGGACCCTTGAAAGTCGTTAAATAGAGAGTCAGCAATAAAATGTTGTTAGAAAAAGATCACTAAAACTCCCAGTTTTACTTAAATCAAAGATTTATTATTTCAAATATATTATATGATGCGATACTAATTAAAAATAAAACATGCAGTAGTTTAATTCTTGAATTATATTTTACACTAGTGGTACCCGCACGGCTTTGCCCGTAATAGAAAAATTAAAAGGTCTTTTGGTTCGCCTGTATATTTACAAATGATGTATGGTGAATCTTTCGCAATTGGCTTGTACCCATATTACGGTTCCACGTTATGATAATTTCGTATCTCGCCAATTGGCTTGTGCCCATGTTACGGTTCCACGTTATGATAATTTCGCAATTTACTCGTCCATCTTATATTTTTGTTCTTAAAATTGGAATAAAAAAGGAACAAAATTGAATTTTCGAAAAATCGCTTCGATGTGCACACCTCCATGCTACAAACTAACTGTGTGCCAAGACATCCTACAGACATCCAGACATCCTCCGGACAAAGAGACTTTCAGCTTTATTGTTAGTAAAGATAAAGACTATTCATTGTTTGTAAACCATGTTAAAAACAGCTCATAATAATACGGTTTTTACCTTCCAGAAGCAAATGAAATATGCTCTCTTCCAAACCACTTGACCGCGCGATTTCTAATATGAAATATCGACTTGGAAAATATTATGTAAGAATGGGTTTGACTCCTCCCCCCCCCCCCCAAAGCAAAGTTATGCAGAGATTTTCGTAGACTCCCGTCCCCCTCGTTGCCCTTACGTAATTATTGAATGCCCCCTTACAAGTGAGGGAAAAACTTTTCACATTCTCACATTATTATCGTTGCTTCGATACTAGGGCGCAAGCGTTTTGCTCAGGTTCAGCTAGTACTATTCGCAACTCCAGCGCTCGAATACGCTACCTTGCGGTGATTTACAAAATTAAAGAAAAAGGTAAAACATTGCGTTCCACGTGTGTCTGTTCGTAAACATATGCAGTTTGTTTATGAGTATTTATTGACGCATTCGATGAGTCTTAGATTGCTTTCAGCAAAAGAAATTGCATCCTCCTGTAGTGGTATTCTCGAGCTTCTGTTCGTTTTCATTATTTTCCTCTAAAATGTTAGTTGACTGTCGTAAATGGCGAAATTCTAAACGCAAGAAGAATCTGGATTAACATACATTTGCTGTTAAAAACAAATATGCTGTTCGAAGCTTTTTTTATTTTTGAAAGAGGATAACGTTATATCAGGTAAAATTTTTTATTGTTTTGTGTGAATTTTTAAGAATATGGTTCCCCCCCCCCCCCCTTAAACTCGAAAGAAGGATTTAATAACATTAGCGAAAGAATTCGAGCTTTCATGTCCACCTAGTTTAAAAATAATTAATTTAACCAACCTTATTTTACTGCAGCATGCAATTTCTAAAAAGTAAACTTCTTTACGTTTTAAATTAAATTTTTTCCTTCAAAAATAGATTGTTGTGAAAAAAAAAACATTAACAAAATGCTTTATTGTCCTCACTTAATGTTCCTTTGATTTTTTTCAGATGACCATGACGATGAAAATAATTATCTCGTTTTTAATATTTATAGATGAAGAGATTAGTTTTCGTCGTCATGGTTGCAAATCATCTACATTTTGCATTTTCTTTTTCCTTCCATGACTTAACACAAGCAGATTTTGCAATAAAAATAATAATAATAAAGATTTTTTTTTTCCTTTTGATCATAATTAAGGGTTTTTTGTTAAATGCCCCTTTATAGGATGAATTTAAATAGCAAAACTAATACGATTAATAAAAAATAAAAATACCCTGTAAATAGAACATTTGTGATAAGTATACCTTTCAAATTGGCCATAACCACTATATTTCTTTACAGCATCATTAATTAAAATTTCTTTTTATTGATATGCCTTGTTTTAGCCTATCCAAAAAATCTGTTATAATATAACAAACGCTAATATCTTCTATTTTTCCACACCTTTCCATTTGTAGAAATAAGAAACACAACCTATCGCAATTTGTGCTTATGCGGAAAACATAATAGGAGTTCAAGAAATTCAAATGATTGCCAGGGACTGAAAAACATTTTCGAAATTGGCAAAACGTTTCCAAATGTGCATATATATTTTTAAAAAAAAAAAACATGGAAGGATTTTTTTTTTTTAATTTTAATAAGAATTTTCTGAAAAAGACAGAAAGGTTTCCGAAATACTCGGAAACCTTTTTGAAAATTTCATGAACCACAGCTGCACAGAATGTTCAGAAACGTTTTTGAAAATTACGGAAAGAGGATTCCGAAATACGCGAAAACGTTTTTGAAAAATACAGAAAGAGGATTCCGAAATATTCAGATACATTTTTGGAAATTACAGAAAGCGGATTCCGAAATACTCAAAAACGTTTCTGAAAATTACAGAAAAAGGATTCCGTAATACTGAAAAACGTTTCTGGAAATTTCGGAAAGCGGATTTCGAAGTATTCGTAAACGTTTTTGAAAAATAGAGAAAGAGGTTTCCGAAATACTCAGAAACGTTTTTGAAAATTTCATGAACCACAGCTGCACGGAATACTCAGAAACGTTTCCGGATTTTTTTTACAGTGTGTCTGTTACTGGTGCCGTTACCCTAGTTCAGAGGTTCCCAACCGGTGGTTCGCGAACCCCCAGGGGTTCGCGAGGTGCAGGAAGGGGGTTCGCGAAAATTTCGGTGCAATGGCGGATTTTTAATAGTTTGGTAAAAAATTATAAAATATTCAATTTGCACACATAGTTACTAAAATTTTTTTTAATTTGAAAACGCACCAGACTCTTGTATTAAGCTCAAAAAAAAAAAAAAAAAATCTTTCAGCGGTTTTATAATCTTGGTTAAAAAGAAATTTTCTCATTTTTTTTTCGTCGATAGACAACAAAAAGAGGTATCCTTCCTTCTTTATTGCGAGGCGCCGTGCAGAAACGTTGTATTAAGCTGTGGCGGAGATCACGATGACCTTAAAAAAGCGCCATCGCGTGGAGTCAATCAAACAATATACATAATATACATATGTCGAAAAAAATAAAGAATTCTCAAACAATGCATCATAGGGGTATTATTTCTAATCTGGTTGAAATATAACTCGGGAATTTACGTCGAATTCAGTCATCGAATAGCAGACATGACAGCAAAAGGCTCCAAACTTAAAATTTATTACTGGATTTTACCCATCTGTTCGTTTTCAAAAATATATAACATCAGCATGCTCATAGTTCTGGGGAAATAGTTGTTAACAGACGTATTTAGAGATACTTTAGAGATGCTTGAAAACAAGTGATTTTGTGTGCAATTGGTTTTGCTACGTGAACTTGCTACTCTGTTTGTGAAGTTATAATCGTGTTGGTAATTTTTATGATTTAATAACTTTCTGCTGTTATGGATCGATGGTTGAAAACTGGTAGTTTGGTTGAGCGACAAATGGACAAGCAGTCAATCGATCAACCCTCAACATCAGCAGTAACTTTCGAATCAACACAGGATATTGAAATAGATAGCTGTAATGAACTGCCGCCTCCCCCGACTAAACAGAAAAGTGAACTAGAGGAGAAAAAAGGAAAAAGCGAAAATATGACAGTGACTATTTACAAATTGGCTTTTATTTTACTGGAGAAGAGTCTGAACCTAGACCGCTTTGTCTTCTCTGCAACGAAGTTCTAGCGAACAGCAGTTTGAAACCGTCACTTCTGAGAAGACACCTCGAAACAAAGCATCCGACACACAAGGACAAACCTATCGAATATTTTAAAAGAAAATTGGAATATAATAAAAAGTGTAGCGTCTCTACGTTCATGTTAGAATCCCACGAAGATAGTAAAATGGCCCTTGAAGCTTCATATCGAGTCAGTTATAGAATTGCAAGATCTGGACAACCACATACAATTGCAGAAAATTTAATTGGACCGTGTGCTAAAGATATTGCTAAGTGTACGCTGGGAGAAAAGTCAGCAAAAAAAATTGACCTGGTTCCGCTATCAAACAACACAGTATCACGCAGAATTACTGATTTGGCAAGTAATGTGGAGAAAGAACTTGTGAATAGAATAAAAGAGAATAATTTTGCGATCCAGCTTGATGAGTCGACTGATGTAGCAAACGCTGCAATATTACTTGTCTATGTTAGGTATATTTTTAACGATACAATTAAAGAAGATGCACTATTTGCAAAACCTTTGAAAACCAACACAACTGGAGAAGCAATTTTCGAACTGGTCAACAGTTACTTTGAAGAAAATGGAATAGATTGGTCTTTGTGTGTGGGTGTGTGCACGGATGGTGCAAAATCAATGACAGGAAAATTTGTTGGCTTTGTGTTGCGAGTAAAGAAGATCAACGAGAAAATTGAATGGACTCATTGCTGCATTCATAGACAAGGATTAGCATGTAAGCGTATTCCCGCAGAATTATCCGCTACTTTGAATGATGCGGTAAAAATTGTAAATTTCATAAAATCACGTGCCACAAACTGCCGTCTATTTCACGCGCTTTGTGAGGAATTGAGAAGCCTTCATGTTACTTTACTTCTTCACACAGAAGTTAGATGGCTTTGCCGTGGCAAAATTTTGACACGCTTATTTGAATTGAAGTCAGAAGTCCAAGCATTTTTTGTTGATCATCCATTTCACTTGTCCACTTGCATATTCGATCCTCTTTGGATGCAAAGGCTTGCATATTTAGCTGACATCTTTTCAAAATTAAATGAATTAAATCTATCCTTGCAAGGTGCAGTTGTTAATATTTTCGTTGTATATGATAAAATTAAAGCTATGGTAAAAAAATTGAATTTCTGGATCCAATGCCTGGAAATGGGTGAGTTTTCTTGTTTCACTTCTCTTAGTAGTTTTTTTATCAGAAAACTCAATGAAACTTGATGAAAGCGTTAAAAGAAATGTATGTGAACATCTGCAACATCTTGAACTAACTTTTGACGAGTATTTTCCTAATAGGCGTAACGTCCCTCTCTCAAACGCAATCCTTTTGAAGGAAATCCATGCTTAGAGAACACCCTGACATTACCTGAAAAGGAAATGCTCATCGAGTTATCCTGTGATAATTCATTGAAAACTACCTTTAAGGAGCTCTCGTTAATTGATTTCTGGCTCAGTGTAAGAAATGACCATACCGTTTTGTACAAAAAAGCAATTCGAATTTTATTACCATTTTGTACAACATATCTGTGCGAGAAAGGATTTTCCTCCTATACTTATCTCAAAGATAAATACCGAAGCAGATTGAATGCAGAGCCTGATTTAAGACTCAAACTGTCAGACATTGAACCAAACTTTCAGTTTCTTTGTTCCGTCAAACAGCCACAAATATCGCATTAAGGATTTTTTCCCCAATTTAAAGTATGCTTAAAAAAATAGTTGGTTTATAAAACTTCTTGTTTATAATTTTTCTTGTAGATGTAGTTTTAACTTTTTATTAATGTTTGCACTTAATGATATTTTACAATTATATTTTTGTTTATTGCAATCAAATGCTGCAAAACATGGAAAGCAAACATGCTGTTTTTTTTATTGTTTCTTACATGTTACTAATTTCAACATCAGGGGGTTCGCGAACTTTTTTGCGTGTTCCAAGGGGTTCGCAAAGAGAAAAAGGTTGGGAACCGCTGCCCTAGTTCTTGATACACATAGTTGAGTAGTCTGACCAGTAAATAGACGCTTAAAGCGAAATTCGGTTTTTAAAACTTCATCAAGTTTAGCTTAAAACCGTAATCCTTGGTTGCGGAATATGGGGGAACAAAATGCACAAATTTGAAAGTTATTTTGTAAATTACAGTGCAAGAGGATTGAAAATTGTATGTATTTTAGAATTTGTATCGAAGTGTTACTTCTTAGTTTTGGCAATGGCTTTGAGCCTTCTAAACATGACGAACGAAGTTATAGTGACTGTTTAAGAATCCATTTTTAACTAAATTTGGCAGGTTTTTTTTTTTTTTAATATCGACATGTGTTTCGGTAATAGGGGGCTAGGGCAAATGATTTATGCGTCATGGAACATGTTTCACCATGCTTTTTTAAATGCTACTTTTTTTTAAAAAATCATTCTTACATTAACGTACGAGGGTCGATCCAAAAGTAAGGTTCCCATCAATTTTACAAATATACAGTACTGTTTATTCTCATTGAAATTTACATCGTTGGAAAGAAAAAAAAAACGTTTCTCTATTTTGATACATAATCGCCATCTTTTTCTGTGCATTATTGTCAACGGTGCCCTACCTTCTCTATCGAGTGTCACATAATTCTACCGCCAACCCGTTGAGCAAGCGTTTCAAACCCTTCTTTGACTTCGTCGTCTTGGCCATCAAAGTGTTCTTTAAACTTAGGAAACAAGTGGTAATCACTAGACTCGAGCTCCGGACTGAAATCAAGAACGGAGTGGTTTGTTGACTGTCGTGTCCCACTCTGGCGGTGGAATTCTGAGACACTCGATACAGAAGGTAAGGCACCGTCAACAATAATGCACAGAAAAAGATGGCGATTATGTTTTAAAATAGAGAGACGTTTTTTCTTTCCAAAGAGTAAATTGCTATGAGAATAGACAGTGCTGTATATTTGTGAAATTGATGGGACTACTTTTGGATCGACCCTCGTATAATTTCTTGTCGGGGATAAAACTTTTAATGCCTTACTTAAAAAAAAAGAAGATAGTGCTCAGTCACGTAGTCGCGTTCACTCTCTGGTAGCAGACAGTAGGGGATATATGGGCATTCTAGGACAAGAGGCGCAAGTGCGCAGGGGATGACCTCCCCTGCGCCTGTGACCTCCCCCTGCGCCTGCCCTCCCCCACCGCCTGTGACCTTGCGTTGATCCACCTCTCGGGGCCGCCACGAGGGTTGAGTTGTTTTTTAGTAACCTTTCATGATGTAAGTTTTGGAATGGCAATACTTGTTGTCATGACAACTGGAGTTTTAGTTTTCGGGTGGCAACACTAAGTTTTTAGTTTTGGGATGGCAACACTTGTTGTTATGACAACTGGAGTTTTGTTTTCTCGGAATGGCAACCTGTTTTGATTCTTACTTTTAAGAGTGCTCGTGGAACTATTGAGAAGTTGGTTTTTTTTCGGACTTAGAATATTTCTGCGAATTTAATTATTTTTATTTTAGAGTGTCAGAGTCAGATAAAGATTACTTTTTTTTTTTGCTTCAAAATATTTGTATAAGGCTTCGTAAACGAACTTTTTGGGAAAGGGGTCCCACTTACGAACTTACGATAACCAACCCTATATTAAAAATTTCACGTATTTTACGTACATGGAAATGACTTCTCGGCTAAAACAAACAAAACTTTCTGACCTTGCCATTGAAAGGTTCGTCGTTGGATACTCAGTTCCTTTGAGATGAATTATTCAATATTTTGCGACGTTGGAAAAGGCTACCATGTAACGAAAAGAAATTTCTTGAAACTGTTAATACAGAAGACAAAGCCCACAGAATCGTCGCTCTTGGGAATTTAATGGGGTGGTTTCCTTCAGTCAAAAGTACTACTTTTAGTCACAGAAATTGATAGAATAAGCAAAAAAAATATGGACCCAGAAAATACTTACATTTTCCCAACAGTTATTTTTTAATTAATTTTTTAAAATGCCTAATTTTTCAAACAAGGCGTGGTCTTTATGACGTCATAAATGATGTCCTTTGGCGCATTTTTCACTGCTTTTCCACGTTATGATAATCAAGCAGCGAATTAAAAATTGCCTGTACGCTTGCTATCAACCCTATCGTTGCCAGTACTCGTGAGTAAAGATGCAAATTAAATATTGTGCTCTTCTGAATGGCAACAGTAAATGGCATTTCATCATTTGTGATGTCATCGGCAGAAGCGTTAAACAATGAAAGCGCACGGATTAAAGTAATTTTTTTTTTAAATATTGAACTTAGTCAAATTATTTAAAAATGGTCAGATCCTATGTTTTTAAGCATGCTCTTTCTGAAAAAAACACTTTTAAAATTTTGGAAACGACCCCATTATCTATCCCCCATTTACGATTACCACCTATCCCTCCATTGCACATTTTACCACAGTTCTTTCCGAAAGACTTCAAATTTTAAGAATTCAGTTTAGTATTTATAAAAGCACTGGTCATCAGGTTATAATGTGTGTGTTAGTAGTAATAAACATTAATTCTTTTTGAATGTGCTCACTTCGTAATTTTTTTCACAATTTCACGTTTCAATGGTAAACGAATAACGGCTAATACGAACAAATTCATGGGGTTTTCGAAATTTCGTATTAACCGAGTTCAACTGTATGTATAAACTTATCTTCTTTATAATCACTAAAATTAGTAAAACGTGTAACCACAGTAAGTAATACAGTTAACTGTTCAACTATATAAAAGCAAAAGAATAAATTAACTTTTTGTCTGTGTTCCAACAGCTTTTTATAACTTTATCAGAAACCTCTGTAGGGGAATGTGAGGCAAAGTGAAATGGTGAAATATTTACTCTGCTTTTAGCGCCATCTATCTAGTAATATTTTAATTATGTAGTAATACATGTATTCTATTCCAATCAGAAAAATATTACCTGTGAAAATCATAGAATATGATAATACAGTAAAACCTGTAAAGTTGACTACCCTTGTAAGTTGACCACCTGTCTATGTTGACCACTTTTATTAGGAACGGAATTAGTCCTATCTCATATAATGAAGGAAAACCTCTGTAACTTGACCACCTCTCTATCTTAAACACCTGTCTATCTTGACCACTAATGCATGCCAAATTTGGTTTGGAGTATTGTAAAAAACCCTTTGTAAGTTGACCAGTTGGATTTTTTTTTTTTTTTTTTACTTTCTTCAGCATGTTAGTTTATCTTATTATTTATTTATTTATAATAATAATTACTATTATTTCTTTTTTTTTTTTTTTTTGATAGCTTTAAAAGAATGTTTTTAATGCTTTGATGACATACTAGCATTTTACTAACTAAACAGCAGCATAAAGCTTATGCTGCTCTTTATTCTCCAAACTTGTTTTTCATTTGTTGTTCTATTTGAGATAGCTTTTTGTGCTCTGTTCAATGAAAATAGGTGTCAGTAGAAAAGTTCAAAGTCTTTTCTTTCAGTTGCAATATGTTGTAGCAACACAGGAATTCTGCTAAAAAGAGCACACCCAGATCTATACATTTTTGCCCCCCCTGCAACAAAATATGTAGGGCCCCTCCCTAGTGGCCAGCAGTGTCTAATTGTAAAGCAAATAAGCCTTAGTGCTAGGTTTTTTTCTTCAATTTCTAGGGTCGTTAGCTCTTTTAAGGACGCAGGCCCCTCGCACTGCGGGTATGCAGATCTGGACCTGCTAATGAGTAAAGTTACATGTTTCTGGTGCAAGGGGATTAAGAGATAGGACAGTTTAATTTTGCCTTTATGAACTAGGAGATTCGAGCTTGTTGCTTTTTGTGCTATAATTTTTACATAAAAAGGTTTCAAAAAGAAAGTTAGTTGAACTTGAGATTAATAAAAAGTATGAAATATTAAAAGTAATTAAAAATGGAGAAAGCCAGAGAAAATAAGCTGGCATATATGAATTTTCTAAAACTACAGTGTCTAATATAGTTAAAGACAAGGAAAAAATAACAAAATTATTTGAATAGTATTTTTAATTATTGTTTCACTTTCAATAATGTTAAACAATGAAAGTGTGTTGAACAGAAAGAGTAAGGGTGAATTCCTCAAAAAATGAATGCATGTTGCAAGAAATGACAAAAAAAAAAAAAAAACTCCCTTTATAAGTAGACCACCTGTCTAAGTTGACCGCCAAAGTACTGCACCGCGAGTGGTCAACTTACACAGGTTTCACTGTACATGCAATTTTCAAAAATTGATACTTATATTGTAATATTTTGTAGTAAGTCGGAAGTTATGTTTGGTATTATTCAATGGATATAGTTCTTGTAATTAACATTTGAAATATAAACTGAGGCCTTCTAATATTCGGTGCAGTATTAATTTTGTTTACATAAAGCTATTCGTATTTTGAATATTTTCTACAATTAGGCGAGTACATCCAGGGCAAAGTGAAATATTTAATTTCGTTTAATTATTTAATCATTTAAGTATTTACTGGTTACTTTATTAACATTTCTCAATTACTTTATTAACATATCTCAGTTTAGTAATACACTTATTTATTCCCTTATTCATTCACTCTTTTAACCACTCATTTGTTTGTCCTCATACATTAATTAATTTATTTATTTAATTATTCTTTTTTTTTTTCAGTACCTTTTCATTTATTTATTCAACCGTTTATTTACTGATTCATTTAATCAAAAAATATTTTTACAATCGAATAAAAAATATTTCATTAAAAAAATATTTTATTTTTCGCTTTGCCCCATAAAAAAAAGCGAAAATTTTCCACTTTTTTTCAAAGCGAAAATTTACTGTCAAAAATAAAAAATACAATTTCAATTGAAGTTTTATTATAAAATACAACTTTCTTTCTTTATGTACTGTAATTTTCAAAACAAATTTCTTAACCGTTCTTTTGGAAAAGGTACAGTCATCTTAACTATTTCACTTTTCCCCACGTTCCCCTACATCGAAACCTCCTGTTCTCGAAATTTTCTTCTGTCCAGCGAAATTCGAGATAGGTAGGTTTGACTGTATCACTTATACAAGTGCAGTAGTTTCGAGAATAGAATTTCTTGAAATCAGACTTTTTGTATCAACATTTTGTGTAGCGGTGTAGCACTCTTTGTACTGCATCAATAAATTTAATTTCAGTTATAACCTTTCTTATTGATAGTATTTTTTGAGCAATCACGATTGCTTATTGTTCTCACTTGACTGTTTTGATGTCCTTTGATTTTATTTTCCCACCGCCACCCTCTGCACCATCACCGTCGACCGGCTCCTCACGATGCTGCTCCTATAGCGAAAACCGTCTCCAGGTTGCATCCATGTCCTACACACATACGCATACATACACAACTACACACACACACAAACACATACACACATACACATATACATACACACAAATACCCACACATTCATGCCTGCACACAGACACAAACACATATGTCTACACACATAGACACAAACACATATGCCTACACACACATACACATACCCCCCCCCCACACACACACATTCATATACACAACTACCCACACACTTATGCCAGCACACAAACACAAACACACATGCCTACACACATACACATATTCCCTACACACAAACACACATACCCCCACACACACAAACACACACGCCTACATACACACACTCGTGATTGCGAAAAACATAATTTGAATTCAAGATGTCAAAATTCAAATTTTTTTTTTTTTTTTTATCCTGCAGAAATTTTCTTTATGCTCCAACACGATACAATGAAGACAAAGCGAACTGTGAATTTAAAAAAAGCAATTGGAACCATGTCTCATCGAAGGCTAATCGTGAGTCAATATTCATTAAAACGATTGTCTTGTGCTGTCGAAAATTGAGCGTGTCGCAACGGACTGTCGCAATGAACATCAAACCAACAGCATGAATTATTTGTCTGTTAATAATGGAATGAAAAGTGCCTACGCATATGAGATTAGTAATGTTAATTAAAATACCAAGAACCGATGACGTATACAGAAGATGCATGACTATTGGTGTGACTTTAAACCTGACGAAGTGACGTAATGTTTCTCACCTTTGCCATTGGTTTACAGGACAAGTACAAATACTATACGCAGACACAGGGAGTGAAAGGGGACGCAATAAGATATTAAAGTGCCGCACTAAAACAAGATGAAGTTTCTTATTATTTTTGTCATCATCTACAGCATGACGTAAGTATTTTATTTTTTCTTTGTTTTTACTTCTTTATAGGGATATGTAAAGGGCAAAGTTAAGATAACTTACCTTTTTTAAAGTGAACAAATTGGAATTTGTTTTGAAAATTAAAGTACTTAAAGTCAGAATAGTTTATCCTGTTGTACAATTTGCATTGAAACGTTATTTTCCGTTTCTGAAGGTAAATTTTTTACTTCCAAAAACATGGAACCATTTTCGCTTTGCTCCACGTATGGTGCATAGTGGAAAATAAAATCTTTTTCTAATGAAATAATTTTTATTGATATTTAAAAATACTTTTATTTAAATGAATGAATAAATAAATAAATAATGAAACAATAAACGGATAAAGAAAAATAACTAATTAATATATAGGAAAAAAAATTAATGAGCGACTAAAATCGTGAATGAAGAAGGTAGGTGACTGCTATGTTGACCAATAAGGCTTATCTTCCAGTTGTCTATGTATAACAGCGAAAATTCTCTAGATCGTTAGGTTATCGTTATCAAAAAGTCTGATTGATGATAACGCGTTGTCAACAAGCAGTTTGTTATCAACAGGCAATTGTGTAGCAACAGTTATTAGAGAATGGTCTTATAAAAATTATCTGATCTTATTTTGTAGCAAATTTTGTTTTTTTATTGCTCTCTGTAGTTTTTTCGTATAAAAAAAAAGTAGGTAAATCTTCCAGATTGCCTAATTTATCTAGTTGACGAATTCAGAAAGAAAAATGTCGCTCTGTACCGTCATTTTTTCCTCTGATTTGATCATTGTTTCCTCTGACCTAGAAAAGTAGACTGTAGCATAATAAAGCAATGATTAACACAATGAAAGACCCGGTGTTTTTATTAATATACCGAAGGATCGGTGCAGCAGCAGTTCTTAGCCCGGAGGGAGGGGGGAGGGAAGAGGCATGCTTCCTAGGAGAGCACAGAAGAATTTCAAGGCGGCGTCACTGCGTTAATCCATTCTAAAAACAAAATTAAAAAGTGAAACTAACTACTATTTAAACTTTCTACATTAGCTATCAGTTTGTTTGGCTCTCTTGGCTCCCTTAAGAGGTTTTTCGCATAAAGTTCAGGTGATTCCTATCAAGGCTGACGAGTGCTAAAAAGCACGAAACTGCAGTCCTCAGATGGAATAACTGAGCTGGCGGTGTATTTTAAGTTTTTCTGCCTTAGCCCTGGGCTTAGGGTGAAGCGAAATTTGTAGTTTCTTTTTACTGAATTATTTGATTCGCGTTTCTTTTATTTTTTGTATTACGTCATTTTAAGCCACTCCCCTTTGTAGTCAGTTGTATATTTGCTTTGGAAGTGAAAGCATCGTCTGTATTTGTTGAGGCGTGTGCCTAACCCCTTTTGTTTTGATATGTTTCGATAGTAGTTAGCTTTAGACTTCATTAATAAACTTATTTTTGTACAATGGCCTGACTTCATTGCACATTTGAACCACATTCGTTTTCAAGGGTGTTGACTTACTACAAAATACCATGCTTTGCCATCAATCTTTGAGCTGAACCGCACCACTGCTTCGGTTACTCATCTGGTGTGCTAATTCTACATTAGCTATCAGTTTGTTTGGCTCTCTTGGCTCCCTTAAAAGGTTTTTCTCCCCCAGCTCAGGTAATTCCTATTCCGGGCTGATGAGTGCTAAAAAGCACGAAACTGCAGTCCTCGGATGGAATAACTGAGCTGGCGGTGTATTTTAAGTATTTCTGCGTTAGGTCTGGCTTAGGGCGGTAACTTACTACAAAATAACTAGTATTTATTCAGTTTTGAGGTCACGTGTAAATAATTTTTGACGTTGTGTCCGTTTTGACAAGTACAAGATTCTCTGTACTTGTAGTATAAGCAGGCATAAAGCTAAAATATATCGACAAAAATGAACATTAAAAGTTACCTTTTTTACAAGTTGCAATTAACCATTCAAAAACTTTTTTACCGGAAAGCTCACAATTTTGCATTGAAAAAGGGGTTTCCCGAAACCTCGAAACACGTGTATGCAGTAATTTGCTAATCTTGTGCTGCAAAACATCGTTAATTTCCCTTCACTTATCTGCACAAAGGTGTTTATTTATTTCTCATTTAAAAACTTATTAGGAGCAAACCAAATCCTCCTACTCATGTTCTGAAAGTGGCTGGTTGTAATATTCCAACCTCAACTAAATCACTAATCATCTATTTGCATTCAAATCTTTTATCCCATGTGTTTCAATAAGAATGTGTTCAAGACGAAGTCAGGCAGAAATATTAAATTTTGTTTTCGAAATGATATTTTTTAAAACTTAATAAACAGCAGGGTTCGCCGATATATATCACTCGATATATATCGTGATATATATCACGATATATATTTGATATTTATTTTTTCAACTACGGTATTTTCAATGTAAATATTACATTAATCATAGTAATATTGTTCATTTGCTATTAAAAACAATCTAAACGTTATGCACTACATTTTTGATGCATTAATACATCATCAATACAGCAAAGTAATATAATATTTCTTTTTTTATATTAATTGTATTATTGGTAATTTAACAATTTTAAATCATATTAAAAGTGACTGATTACACATTGTAACGGATTCCGGTGCGACTTCCACTTTCTTGAAATGAAGACACAGTTCTTGATTAAAAATACAGGAAATTTATTTACACTATGTACAGGGAAGATCGTCAACAACTGCTAAATTAATCATCAGCAATTAAGCAAATATCACTCAACACCGTAAACTCAACGGTTACACACGTATTTACTTCCAAATACGAAAAACAACACAGCGAAATGCCTCGCAATAAACAGAGCTAATACACTCTCAGTACAAATTCTCAATCGAAACTAAACTTTTTATCATGCGTAACGGCCTTTTTATACACACCGAAAGAAATCTCTCAAGTATTCCAGAAAATGCTACACCGTTCCACACTTTCTTATTTCTTTTCATTCACAAACCTTATCAATGAAACGAGCTGATGTGTGCATCACATGACTTCCTTTTACTCCAATTTAATGTCATTTCCCCATTACTGGCAATTTTAATGTCATTTCAATAGTTTACCCTCTCTTTCACCAACAGTGGCCAAATAGAAAAATTTAAAAAAAAATCGCCAAGTTTTTTGGCGAAGAAGACAGGCGATATATCGCCAAATGTCCACCAAATTATAAAACCGCATGAGTTTACACCGAAATTAGCAATGATTCCCCCCCCCCCCCAAGGGTCAAAAGATCCCTTTAGAAACACCCGAATGCTACCAAAAAGGGAGGTGCACAACTAGACTCCACTAGGAGTCTCCGTACCAAATTTCAACTTTCTAGGACATACCGTTCTTGAGTTATGCGACATAAATACGCACATACATACTAACGTACATACAGACGTCACGAGAAAACTCGTTTTAACTAAAATCTCAATATTCATTCAAGAGTGAGTAAAAATGGAAATTAAGGTCGATTTTTGAGGTAAAAATTTTGTCGCGAATACAATACTTCCTTTTTTGTAAAAGGAAGTAAAAAAAAAACGAAGTCATATTTTGGTATAATTCTCTACGTAGTCTAATATTTTCGAGGGCCCCAGAAACTAGAGGGCCCTAAGGAGGGTTTTATAGGCCAAATAGCTAATCAGATCCGGATGTTCGCTCTTAGAAGAAAAAAAAATCGTCGCCAAGTTGGCGAAAAAACTTGGCGACCAAAAGCTTGGCGATACGTCACCAAGTGTTTACCAAATTATAACACCACTTAAGTTTGCATTGATATTAACAATGATTTCCCCCAAAAAGGTGCAAAAGACCCCCTTAGGAACATCCGAAAGCAACCAAAATAGGAGGTGCACAACTAGACCCCACTACGAGTCTATGTACCAAATTTCAACTTTCTAGGACATACCATTTTTGAGTTATGCGAGATACATACGCACATACGCACATACGCACATACACACATACGCACATACATACAGACGTCACGAGAAAAGTCGTTGTAATTACCTCGGTGATGGTCAAAATGGATATTTCGCGTGTCTATACATTCTTAGGCACTTTTCCGCATGTGGTCGAATCGAAAAAAAAAACTCAACATTCATTTGGGGGTGAGCAAAATGGAAATTAAGGGCGATTTTTGAGTGAAAATTTTTTCGCGAATACAATACTTCCTTTTTTGTAAAAGGAAGTAAAAAATCGGAGACCATAAATTTCAGCCGAATGTATAGGGGATGTATATTCATTACGGGAAACTATTTACAGGTTACGTTACTACAATAATTACTACTTACAGAATTTGTAACAATATTAAACGTTGGTCAGAAAAAAAGAAAATGTCTTATGACTGCGCACCAAAAACATGCATATTTTTTATTTCTGAATCATATAACTGTAAAAGTAGCTAACAGAAGAAAAATGAGAAAAACAGTTAATGCTAAATTAACTCCATTAAAATTGACAGAAATGTAAAATGAAATATTAAATATAAATAATGAGAGAAACCATAATTTTAAGTTTACATACAGTGATAATAATGTAAGAAAATAAAGAGTGATTTGGGAATGCGTTTACTAGTTTGAAAACTTTGATTTGTGTTGATTGAAAATATCGGATATATATCAAAATATCCGATATATATCAAAATATCGGATATTTTCGAAAATATCATGATATTTTCTAACCCTTATAAACAGTTTCAGCTATTCCAACTGGCTCCAAGTTTAGTTTCTATTGTGATTTTATATTGATCACCGATGGTGGTCTGATGGGGGGGAGGGAGCGTGAGCTCACATCAGTGCTCAAAGGGGGTGGGGGCAGAGTCTGAATGGTTGAGAACCCCTCGTTGGATATGATCCTATACTGCATATGCTGCACATCTGTGCAGGAACTTTGCGCAGAAGCGAATAAAAAAAGCAAAAAATGACGATTTATCAGTGTTCCATGTTGACAACTGATCTTCCTCCTTTTCATTGGCAAATGGTAAGATTTTTACCTAAAATTTAAGCTTAAGATAGCGATTATTACATCCCGTACCCCCGTAAAATGTAATGCCGGCTCCACACTCTCCAACGAGAGCACAAGACAAGACAAGGGGTAGAGTGTGGATGGGGAACTCGGCGCCTCTTGGTGTCTCTCGCGAATGTCTCGCGTTGCCTCCAGTAAATGTCGGTAAATTGTTCCCGAGTCAAAGGAGCGCGAGAGGCTACTGCAGCGCCATCTGTCCGCCGCGCGGAATTTACTTTGTTTTGGTTTTCAGAAAGCAAATCGCAGTTCGCCATGTCTAATAATTAGGTTTGGAACAACTCTTTGGAGTTGAAATTTTTGGAAATTTTTCAAACCGAGCCTATAATTTGGAACGCAAAGCACACAGATCGTAAAAATAAGCAAAAGGTTTGATGCATGGAATCGCATTTCTTCTGGCTGCTTCTTATGTAAAATGACCCCTTGTTTCCAAATACGACCACCTTTCCCCCATCTCGGCCCCATTTTAGATTTTCCCCCACCCCTTCTTTAAATCAGAGACATTTTTTTTAAACTGGGGAGGGGGAAAAGAGCATTACAATAACCGTAAACATTACCCATAATGACTAGAGATGTGCAAAGCTCAAAATTTTTTGTATATGTAGCAACAAATAAAACTTGCCCCCCCCCCCCCCAAATTCAAAAATGGGGGATTTTCTACAAAAATCGGTACGTGTAGGAGGAAAACGGAGATCATATTTGGATTCAGGGGGTCAATTAGCAGAAGAATCAGGCGGAATAGCCTCAGAATCATTTGAAAGTTTTTTTTGCTGCGCAGTGTGTTTGGGGGGGGGGAGTGGCCCCATGTTTTCCTTTTTGCCACATATGCACAAGATTTTGAGCTTTGCACATCTCTTACGGTTAATGTTTACAGTTAATATAATGCTCTTTTCCCCTTCCAAATTAAAAAAAAAAAGGCTCTGAATCAGAGGAGGGGTATGGGAAGTTCTAAAAAGGGGGCGAGATGGGGGGAAAGTGGTCGTATTTGGAAACAAGGGGTCATTTTACCTTAGAATCAGCCAGAAGAATGTCTTTTCGAATGAAAACCTGCGATTCAACTCGTATGCAACGTGCGACATGCACAAGACACTTTTTTTTTTTAATTTGTTTTACATCGCGAAATTTTTTTTGGATATAGGAGTCATTCATAGAAGAGAGTCTTATACTCTCATTCTGCACCGAAATTTTTTTTACAAACATCTTTTTTAAAAGAGCAGAATAAAAAGATCGTTTTTCGTTATTTTTCTAATATTTTGTGGGGGGGGGGGGGGTATACACCCCAAGTCCCCTTTTTTGCGATCGGTGTCCATAATCTTGAACTTTGAACTTCTCTTGCCCATCAAAACTATTATTAGCAGTTAATATAAAGCTCCTTTCACATCCAAAAAAAAAAAAAAAATACTTGCTCTAAAACTAAGGAAATTTTTAAAAAACTTGAGGGGGGGGGGGACTTTAATAAAATTGAATTGGGACGTATAGGAGGAAAACGGAGGTCATATTCGGATTCAGGGGGTCATTTTACATAAGAATCAGCCGACAAAATGTCAGAAGCATTTCGAAGGGGTTTTTTTTTTTTTTTTGCCGCGCAGTGTAATTTAATGCTATGAAAATCATGAGTACAGATCTTTATATTTTATTTTTATAACTAAATTGTATAATATTGCGGCCATTTTTGGTTATAATCTTAATTTTTAAACTCACATTTGTTGTCATAAAACAGTTTCATAAAAATAGCGGATAAACATATTTGTCAACCACCATCTCTTCTTCCTCGACTTTTTTTTCGCCTTCTTGGTGTTGTAAATGTGTAGGTAGTTGTATGTAAAAAGAATACAGGCACATCGCAAAATCTGCATCTACTTCGTGGTCCATTTTGTAAACAAACAAGCGGATTGACAGTTGAAACGCGCGCGAATGCTCGTGACATCACCGGTTTTTGCGTGCGCAAACACCTCGCCCGAGAGTGTGAACGGCTCTCTCGTTCAACGCTTCCCTCGCCATGACGTCACAGATCTCTCGGCAAAAAAAACCTCTCGTGCTTTTCAGGGAGAGTGTGGAGCCGGCATAAGAAAATTTGAAAAATATGCTTACATCGTCGTCATGTCAGCTCCTTCTTTTCTAATTTCTATTTTAATGGAACGTTCGCTTTTATTTATGACTCGATTTAAATATTTAGCTAATAATTTTACAAGTTAATGGATCATTTAAAGTCTATTTGCCGAATTACTGGGATTTTTCATTTGGCAGAATTTTTTTTAATTTTAAATGGCTTGGTTTAATTATTTAGAAAATCACATTTCATTTTATTAGTTTTGTTTCAATCCTTGTTTTCTGTTCAAGATAAAAAAAAAAAAAAAAAACACAGTGACAAAATAACGCATGGTTTCGCCAAATAAATAGTTTCTACGTATAAGTATAATGAAACATGCTAACAATCAACTAAACAAAAACAATCGCCAAGATTAATAATGTGCCGTAAAGTAGGGTAAAGACCCCAGTAATTGGCACTTTAAGAGTTTGTCCTTAAACTTACCTCTGTTTTCTCAGTACTTAGAAAAAAAAATACTCTCTTGCAAATATTTTTGTATCAAAGAGTGCACATCTGTGCATCTATTCAGTTCACTAAAAGCAAAAATATTTGAATAGATATTCTTACAAAAATGTTTGTATAAAAAGTTACCAAAATCACCAGTCATTGGCACCTGGTATATGACACCTTGTGATCCAGTGATTGGCACATGTTAATAAAAATGGAAAATCTGTTTATTTTTCACTTTTAGATTACATACAAATTTCATTATCATAAGAAACATAACTAATGTTAATTTAGAGTTGATAATTTTACATAAGTTAATGTTAAATGTCACATCTTAACGTTAAAAACGTATTTTAGAGAAATAACAATTTGGAATGTTACATGAAAAAAAATATCGTGATTATTGCTTTTTCATCAGTCGGCATGCAGTTTTCATTTTAAGAATTATAGCTGTTTTCACATGTTGTTGTTTTGTGCCAGCTAGGCTGGCGATTTGGGGTGCGTTGCTTCACTTTTCCAACTGTGCCGTAATTTGGTGTGAAGTCTAACTTCCACAGTAATCACATGCCATAGGGACCCGTTTATAGAGTAGGCAAACATACACAGTACAACAACCATTGAGAAGGAATACTAATGGAGGGAGTCATAGCAAATGTCTCAGTGAAATAAGCTTGGGATCCAATGTTTCCCAGGTCAGGTGACTTGTTTGGCTGGGAAGTTGTCGCGTTTTGGCACGCAATCGCTCTTTTGGCATTAAATATTTTTCAGAGGACGCGACGGCGCTTATTATGAAGTCAGGGCTACAGATCAGAGCAACTCTGGCTCCAACTCCTTTACCGCATAATAATAAATAAATAAATAAATAACGGATACAAATTTAGGCCTATCATTCAAACTCCCCCTCCTCACTTCTTTCCGGATTTTAAAATATAATGTAATTGCATTTTTCATGTATTTTGATGTTTATTCTTTGAAATGACGGGCATGTACAAATAGTTTAAAGTGTTCTGTTATTGACTGAAAATTTATGGATTTATATGTATTGTAATCAATGTTTTGAAATGATTTCATACGCAGGCATACTAGTATTTAAATTGAAGCGTAAAAATAGCAAATCTTTATTCTTGCGCATCTGCTGTTCACAGGAGCTTGGCGAGAAGCTACTCGCCAACAAAGCAAATGTACACAAAATGCTTAAGAGCCGTTAAAATAATTACTAGTTAAGTAAAAAGTATTTTTATGGAACTAAAATGTTATTTGCACTCAAGACATACAATGTTTTACAACTTTTATAGGTAAAATAAGTACAAAAATTTAAAAATTACAAGCTACTGTGGAATATTTACTCCTTAAATGCATATAAATGTTATTTTTTCTTTATATAGAAGTAAAAAACATTCGTACATGCTAGGGAAAAGTTTCTGGACCTCCTAGTGTGGCTTTTTCCTCACAGTTTACAATGCTAGAATACTGCACTATTACTATAAATCTAAGTTTTCCCTTCTACAGTTAAAGGTTGTTATCATACATGACTTCAGCTAATGAAAACTTCTTGAGCGGTTACGGTCAACTCGAAATTGCTCCCCAGGTCACATGGTACTGTTGCCGTATCGGGATAGTAGGGTTGCACTCTCTCCATCTATTCTTTCTCAATGACAACAACACAGTCACATAAAAGAAGGATAGGAGAGAGAAAGTACATCCATGCCCAAGCCGGAATTCAAATCCGGGACCACCTCGTCGCAGTCAGACTCCTCTGACCACTAGACAAGGCGGGCAGCAGCTGTTTTCACATAAAAAGGAACATTAAACCGATGATTCAAAGGGACCACACACACACACACACACACACAAAAAAAAAAAAAAAAACAGTTCTCTACAGTCACAGTATCTGACTGAGATGACAACACATATTTGCTTTTTATTTATTTTTTTATTTTAACAGTAGATCCTGGAGGATTTGAATCAGTAGTAGTACCCATAAAATATTTTTACTGCAAAAGTATCAGAAATCAAACTAGTGACTCATTGAACAACACATTAGGGACTATAAGCACATGTGCCAATTACTGGGGACTAGCAAAACGGAAGCACCACTAAATGGCATCCATCATTTCTCAAAAACCCAAAAAGAGACAAAAATTTTCTTCTACTCACTCAAAGTAACACCTTTCAACTAAACAAAACTTTTGACAACCAAAATTTAAAAGTCAGATTTTAATAAATTGATGTGCATGCTTCCCTTAAGCCAGAGAAGAAGCTTTTGCAACAAAAATGGCTGATTCGACACAAGCCACAATTGTTTCTCTTTTCTATACACTGCTACCATTTAGTAATATGAATTCAAGTTATAATCTTTAAAGTAAATGTACATTCAGTTGATATATAGCCTTCTACTTTTAAAAGATTGGATATGAATCTTATTTTATGACATTTATGTTGGAAGTGCTAATTACTGGTGACCTGCCAATTACTGGGGGTGTACCCTATCTGCTTCTAAGACAATAAACTGAAAAGGGTCCGTTCTGTACAATTGAAGGGACTTGTTGAAAAGGCCACATTTTTCCATAAGGCCATCTTTTCAATTGAAGGGCTCGAGGCAGAAATGTGACAAGCCACAAGGAGTGACGTTCCGATCAAAATTTTTGTTTCTCATAACTAAAATTGAACTAAACATGACAATGAATTATGTCTTTTGGAGCAAAACATATCTGGTTTTAGTATTTCAGAGTTAAAATGTATAATACCTTTGGAAAAAAAAATATACGAAGAGTTTTTTTATAAGTTCAAAACGGTCTTATGAGAAGATGTGGCCTTTCCAACAAGTTTGTATAATTAATAAATTAATATAATGTGGGCTCCAGGATCTAGTATTTTCTCTTGCGAACAACGACACTACCCAAAAGAAAGAAATAACAAGTTGAAAATGTTATACATTAAAAAAAAAGCTTGAAAATTAATGCACTTGTTACATGTATAAGAACTCAAAACTATTTCAATTTGCGATGAAAAAATAGAGAGAGAGTGTTGTCTTGGTAATTATGGGGATCCTAGGTCGCAAGACCAGTACAATTATTGGACCATCTCTCTCTCTGAATCAACTAATTTCATTTTACTTATTTTTTTTCAGGTTCCCGAGAGAGGCGGAATTCAAGGAGGCACAGGGCGGCGACGGTGGTGCTGAAGGTAACTCAGATGATTACCCTCCTGATAGTGAAGGCCCTGGTGGAGGTCACTCTGCTAGTTCCCCTCTTGTTGGTGAAAATGAAGGACCTAGCGGTAGCAGGTTCCCTAGAGGAGCTGCTGGTTCCCCTCCTATTGGTGAGGGCGAAGGCCCTGGCAGTCGCGGGGTCCCTTCAGGAGCTGGCGGTTACTCTGCTGGTCCTCCTCCTTTTATTGAGGTCGAGCGTCCTGGTACTCGCAGAGGTTCTTCAGGAGCTGGCGGTTACTCTATTAATGTTAATCCCCCTCCTTTTGTTGAAGGCGAGCGTCCTGGTACTCGCGTTTCTTCAGGAGCTGGCGGTTACTCAGCTGGTTACCCTGCTGTTGGTGAAGGCGAAGGCCCTGGTGGTTACTCTGCTCGTTACCCACCTTTTGGTGAAGGAGAAGGTCCTGGCAGTCGCGGGGTCCCTTCAGGAGCTGGCGGTTACTCTGCTGGTCCCCCTCCTTTTATTGAAGTCGAGCGTCCTGGCACTCGCAGAGGTTCTTCAGGAGCTGGCGGTTACTCTATTAATGTTAATCCCCCTCCTTTTGTTGAAGGCGAGCGACCTGGTACTCGCGTTTCTTCAGGAGTTGGCGGTTACTCTGCAGAGCAAAGCGGCTACTCTATAATGTTCCCACCGGGTCGTTACCCACCAAGCCATCGTTTCCCTACAGTAATTATCCCCCCAAGAGGTCATTACCCTTCAATTAACCATTTCCCCCCACACAATGGTTACCCTCCAAACAACGATTACCCTGAAATACGTTATTATTCGGCAGCAGGAGATTGGTCTGGTGGCGCGGAGGGAAACTCTTTCAGTGGTGAAGGCGGCAGGGTCCGCAGAGGAGCTGGCGGTTACTCTGCTGGTTACCATCCAGTTGTTGAAGGCCAAGGCCCTGGAAGTTACTCTGGAGGAGATGGTGGCTCTGGCGGATACTCTGCTCGTTATCCTCCTGTTGGTGTAGGTGAAGGCGCTGGCGGAGGCTGGGTTCCTGGCGGAGCTAGCGGACACTCAGGAATGTTCCCCCCAGGTCATTATCCTCCAAGTCATCATTTCCCTACGGCTATTATCCCTCCAAGAGGTTATTACCCTCCGAACAACGGTTACTATCCAATGAATTATTATCCAGGAGCACGTGGTTGGTCTGGAGGCGCTGGTGGAAGCTCGCCCGGTGCTGGACGCACTGGCAGTGGAGGCGCTGGTAGTAGTTCCGGGTTAGCTACTAAGATAAATGCTGCATTAGCTACCAACGAAAGTATCCACGGTGGCGCTGGATCACTTTACAACGAATGTGCCGACAGTGGCACCGGATCCGTTACCAAGGAAGGCACTAATGGTGGCAGTGGATTAGCTACCAAAGAAAGTGGTGGCGCTGCATTAGCTACCAAAGAAAGTGGTGGCGTTGCATTAGCTACCAAGAAATGCGCTGGCGGGGACGCCGGATCAACAACCAAGGAAGGTAGTAGCGGTGGCGCTAGATTAGCTAACAGCGAAGGCACTGGCAGTGGCACCGGATCAGCCATCAAAGAAAGCGCTGGCGGTAGCACCCGATCATCTAACAAAGAAAGCTCTATCGTTGACGCTAGATCAGCTACCAAGGAAGGCGTTGGACTAGCTACTAACGAAGGTGGTAGTGTGGAATTATCTACGAAGGCGAGTGCTGGCGATGACGCCGGTTCAACTACCAAGGAAGACGCTGGTGGTACCTCTGGAGCCGCTGCCAGTGGAGACGCTAGCTCGCTGAAGAACAGCTAAGTGGGAATATCCTTAAAGATAGAATGTTCTTTACATTAGAAAGGTGCAGTGATGACTTTCTTTGAGCGAACTCGGTCCATGGGGGAAGCTTGTTGTGTTCTACTACCTTTCCCTACTCAATATATAGTTTATAAGAAGTTTGTCCAAACAATGCTCAACCACAGCAGCCCAGAACTTTTCAGAGCAAGCCAGAAACTGTATGTTCAATATGCAATACGAATAATGATTTTCTTTTCCCTCTGTTAAGTCAAACAAATAAGATTATTCTTTAATTTCTGCTAAAGTGTTCATAAAAATTTAGTTTGACTTGGAACATCGGAATGAGTTGCTTTAGATTGACTGAATTCTATTTGATTGGATTTACAGTGGATTAATCCTTTTTGTAATATAAAACTTCTATTATTACTAATTGTACCAACTTCTATAATAAACCTGAATGAAAAACAAAACAACTCTTTCTTGCAATCAATAAACTGTTGAAACAACACTGATTTCAAAAGTTTTTAAAAAATGGCTACAGGCACGGTTTGTTACAAACAACCACCGCATACGAAATAAAAAGCATCAGATCCGTAATTGCGACTCTCAAGTATTATGGTTCCTTTTTGTTTAGTCAATGAAATGGAATACAGTGGACTCTCCCTATCTGAACAATCTTTAATATAAACACCCCAATATTCTGAACACAATTTGAAAGTCCCGGCGAAACTCCATAGATTTAACATAGGCTGACCTCTCTGTGCTCTGAGCACCCTATAATATGAACATCCCAGTGTTATGAACGCTATTTTTAATTCCCTTCAAGAATTTCCCCTCTACATACTGAACATGTTCACAATCAGTACTTGGGAATTCCAATGAACCAAATTGGAAAATCTGAAATACCTTCACAATTTTATCAAAATGATTCAGACTGATGAGTTCTAGTAAGAACGAAAATGCAGTCTCTGGGTGAGGTAAGCGGACTGCCGGTATATTGTATGTAGTTCTGCCTTAGCCTTGGCTTAGAATCGGTAACTTACTGCTAAATACCCAAGTTTTGATTCCAATTGATGAGTTGAACCACACCATTGCTGCGGATTCTCACTAGTGGGCCAAATTTACTTTACCTACCAGTTTGTTGGTACTCTCAGCTTCAATGTGATGACGTCTGCCTCCAGCTCTGTTATTCCCTAACCTAGACTGATGAGTTCTAATAAAAACGCAACTGCAGTCTCTGGGTGGCATAACCAGGATATCGGTATATTGCATGTGAATTATTCTCCAGAAAATGTAACTCTTGAACGCAAATATTTTTCAACTGGCAAAAATACCCGGCGTTGCCTGGGTCAGTAATAATTATGAGAAAAAATCGTTACTTGCTTTTTTTTTCTGGTTAAGGTGAAGGAATTTAAAACACGTCTTTTTGACATGATTAAAAGTAAAGTTTCTTCCTTACCCATAAAATAGCAATAAGTATAAAGAACAAAATAGTATTGATTTAGAAACGAAAGCACTATATTTAAGCATATACAAATTTCCAAAACATGAAATCATTCTTCTCATGTTTAAAAAGATTAATCTGTTGATACTTTTTTTTTAACATGGAGTCTAAAACCTTCTCTGTATTGCTATTGACGTTGCTCGTTATCCCCTTATAATTGCTTAAGTTATTTTGGGAAATTTCAATCATTGTGGGCTCTTGGTGCGATTTTACCGAATTTGCGGGAATCGTTTTGGGATACCTTCGATGATGCTCCCTCCTTCTTTCCTTACTTTGTAAAAACGATATATTAATTTTCGTTACAAAGATATTATCGCCAGGTGCTGAGATACTTTTGGTCACCATAAAATGGCGCTAAAGAGTTTCATTCGAAATGTTTCCAAAATAAGTAGTAAAATTTGGCGATTGTTTGAAATTGTGCAAAAAGGAAAAATTAATGGAAGTTTCTGTACTGTTTATGGATTTGCCTAATTTCGTTGCTGGATTATTTAACACAGTAAAAAAAGTTTTTTGAAGATTCTTTGATTGGCGATATTTTGTTTACATGGTGAAAACTCAGAAACATTATGACGTAGTCTTCGGCTTCAAAAACAGCGACATTGAAAAAAACTGCCAAATGCATCAGCTACGGAAATATTTCTGCAAAAATTTTGGCGATCTGCTGGTTGATTGGATAATGAGTAAGTGTTCAATCAGCATAAATAATAATAAAAACCATTAATTACATTAAAGTTCCGTTTAAATGGAAAATGATCAGCCAAATCATGTATTATTTGCCAATCTTGTGCAAAAATCTTGCTTCAAGATTTGACTTGAGAAAAGCCTTGAACAGTCACGAAAAGCAAAGATAGTCAACAATACAACAATAGTCGCTATCGACAGGGAGTTGAGATGGTACACTAAATACTGTATTGAGTTTAGGAAAGCCTTCGAACATGGAACTAAAAACTCATAACTCGTTTTTTATTCTACTTAGAAATTTTGAATAAGTGCCATCTTCAGCAGAAAAATCAGAGCTTTCGATGGACATATAACGTAAATATGTGCAAGTATTTTTTCATCCCTACATTAGAGAATTTATACGAAAATTGTATTTTATTGCTCCCCTAAGGGCGGTTTTGCCCCCCATAATGGGATGAAAACTACCCTATGTGTTATTCTGATGCATAAGCTATATTATTGTAAAGTTTCATCAAAATCCGTTTAGTAGTTTTTGCGTGAAAGAGTAACAAAAATCCATACATCCATACAGACAAACTTTCGCATATATAATAGTAATAAGATTTAGAAACCTTTTATTTTCGTTTTTGAGCAATCACGATTGCTAATTGATTTCATTTGACCGTCCTTGATGTTTGGTTCTTTTTTCAATCCTCACCGTTCTCTGCAGGGCAATCCACTTCTCCTGGCCGATGGCGTCCATGTCCTACACACACACGCACGCTCATACACATACACACACATGCCTTTGCAACATACATCACACACATACCAACGTGCATACAAACAGGTCTACGTACACACCCAAGCCTACACATACACAACTATACACACGTAACCGACCAAGAGGAGGTGCAGGCTTGGAGGGACAGGAGCCGTTTCTAGAAACAAGGGATTTAGGGTAGTAACCAATGAGTAGGGTCCTGTCGCAACTCGTGATTGCGAAAAACATAATTTGAATTCAAAATTTCAGAATTCAAATTAATTTCCTCTTTTTTTTTTCGTTCTTACATGAAAGTGTTACCTACTAGAAATAGGGGAAGGTGGGGTACCTCGGACCTATTTTCACTTTTCAATTTTTAAGTTCATAATTATTTGCAAAATCTAAATACAAATACCTATAGTCAAAACTGTATGATTTTTTACACAACATATAATTATCTTAAAAGTTTATTTAAATTATTTCGATTACATTTTTAAAGAAAAACAAAGGAATGCAATTAGTACCGAGGTACACCACCGGTGGTGTACCTTGGGTCTTGGGATGGTGTACCTTGGACCAATGATTAAAAAGTAAAGAAAACATGATTTTCAATAAGAGCATCACTATTTATCAACCAATAAACCACACATAAATTTAGAAATACATTTTTTTTATTTGTTTCAAACAACAATTTGTCAAATAAAAATTTAGATCTTATTATCTTATTACGTTTCACTTTTCTTAATAAAATAACAAGATGCTCTAGCTTCTGAAAACCATACTCAAGATTATTTTTTAAAGCTACACTTATTTCTAACCAAGATTGTGATTGGATAAATCAATTTCAAATGTTAACTTCTCGAGCTGCCTTTCAGATCCTCCGGATAGTATTGGGTGTGGTAGCTTGAAAATGATATCCTTTTTGTCAACTTCATAAATGGTAGGATCGTCTCTTGTGAACTTCTGGCAGTTTGGATCTTTTTTCAGACATTTAACTTCATATCCCATCATCAGCAATAGAAATAATCTCTGCGAGAAAATATTTGATAGTTTTCTTGCCAGCGAATTTCACCAATATAAAAACACCGATCTGAATATTGACGTTATCTCTCTGGATCTTTTAGCTCATTAAAATCTTCCTCTGAAATATCGAATTCCCCTCATATAAATCTTCAATATTCTCCAGTTCAGACTCTGAGGCATAATGAAGTTTTCTCTTAGCTGGCTTGGTAGGGGATTTTACTGTCTTAGTTTGCTTTCCTTTTTTCATTGCCCTGTTAGTTTTTTCTATTTCAAGACGCTCTTTCTCGGGTGCATCGGTCAAAATACAAGACTTTCTTTTAGGTCTTCCCCTACAGAATTGTTTTCTCGGTATAGTGCCTTTGGATATGGCCTTATTCTTATTTCTTCAGGAAAGACAAGGCTTGGCAAAGAAGTACCTACTAGCTTCAGATATTGACACACCAGTAACACCATAAAGTAAAAACCCAGTAAAACCATCACCCAGTTAAATTTTAGGAGTTGTAATAGCGATGCAGAAGTGTGTACCTTGGACCAGTCCAAGGTACACCACTTGCATTGCGTTCGAGGTACACCACTTGGTTATAAAAAACAAAGTAGCTGACCATTGTATTACAGTTAGGTCTAACTTTGTTTCGAGCACATGGTGTTATAGCTAGAACAGGACTGTATAATGCATAACCTTCATTTTAGAATAAATAATATATGTTTGAAAATAAAAATACATAAAATATCTGGAAAAACTTATTTTTGAATGGTGGATATCCTTTTTCAATAATACTTCAATCAGATGAGCTTTCAACAAAACAAAAAAAGTATGCACTGAGCCCTCTAGTGGTTAATACTTAAACTACACGTGTTACGATTCAACTATTTTAAGAAGCAGAGCTATAATCAGCCTAGGTCCAAGGTACACATATGTCCGAGGTGCACCATTTACCCCTTACCATAAACAACGGCCCAGCTAAGTTCCAACTATTTTACTCATAAAGAAAAAAAATAAGAAAATGCCTTGTTCACGGATATTAAAAAAATAGGTAAAAGGAGAGACCAGAGGTTTGAATTCACGTGTTGTAAACCAAAAATATACTAAAATAAAAATTATTATTAAAAAATGGTTGGCAGTTTTAAATAGATATATTTTTGATGAAATTAAAAAGCATTGTTAAATGAATTGTTCTTTAAAAGTTGTACAGTGAAATGTGTGTGACAGAGAAGTTTTTGAACACTTTTTGAAGAATAACCCATGCTTGTCTTTGACGTAACCTTATAAAAAAGAGATCAAGGCGTGTGAAATGAACTGAAATACAGATTAGATGTTTGTAATGCAATAAAAGGTTCAAAAAAAAAAAAAAAAAGAAAGAAAGAAAGAAAGAAACTTGGTTTCTTTTTCTTAACATTCATGTATCACTTATCGTAACATAGTACAAATTCGTTTATCCGGACTAACTTTGACCAAAGCAAATCTTTCAGCTTTATTATTAGTAGAGATAAGAAAATCAATTTCTTACATAAGCACTCATCTTTTACTGCAGCAAAAAAACAATGCTTTCCACGAAAATTACATAGATCTCTTCTGGTAGATACTTTATCATTCATAGTTCAGCTGCAGAGGTGTCGGAGTAACGCTCTGACTACGCCATGTTGTTTGTCAGATTACTACTATACATTTTGTACGTTCTATACAGGAGTTGTACGATAAATTAAAAAAACACGAACATTTGGCGTATTTTAAAGTTCCGTTCTTGCTATCAGAATTTTAAAGTATTATTGAAGTAAATGTAAAATTTTAACCCTTAAAATTCGATCTAGATAAAACAGAGTTCCGGATAAAAGGGGGGCCGGATAAACAAATTTCTAATATACGTGCAGTAGTATCAAAAATATGATTTTTTTTTAAATCGAAAGAATCATTAGGGTTCACCCTGAATAAAAATGATTTTTTTTTTTAATTTTGCATTTTATCACTTTATTTGTATTATTTTGTGTTTGTAAATGTATGTATGTAAGCAACAAAAATTTTGAAATGATTTTATTTCCTTTTCTTTTCTTGTTTCTTAAAAAATAAATAAGTTATTCCATGAATGAGCAAACAAATACGATTTAAATAAATATATTTATTAACAAATGCATACAAAAAATGTCTTCGTAATGAGCTGCTGTCAATTTTCGAATTAGGTTCCTCATTCTTTAAGCTCCAAAGATAAATGATAATAAGAAAAATTATTTTTTATTTAACAATGCAATTCATATTTTTTTTTCCTTTTTAAGTGGTCATCCACAATCGATGTCACGCTTTGACAGGGAAGAGCGGAGGGGAGGGGGAGGGGTCATAAAATTGTGAGTTTGTAAACAAGGGCGAAGGAGGATGCAACACAAGTGGTGACATCAGGGATTTTGGTTGGAATAAAAATACTTTTTGTGACAATATGATTGTGAAATTTAGCGTGACATGTGACAAAGAGGTGGGAAGGGGTGAAACGAAGTGTGACACGTTCCGACAAATGGGAATGAAACTCAGTCCCTACCCCAGGTCTGTAATTTCAACTCTTCTAGGGAGGCCAAAGGATACAAACTCAATGTCATCCTATCAAAAAACATCAAAAACCCCAACCACTTATGCGCAAATACAATAATTTCTCAAAAGCAGGGGGGGCACAATTGCCCTCTTCTGACACCCTTAAATGACGGGCCTGTTTCTATTCATATTCACTTGAGGTGAGAATAGTTGCACATACTAAAACGACTCTCAACAGTCAACAGAAATTGACTCCATTGATGAGATGTTCAATATTTGAGTACCTGATATTGCTAAACTTTGCTACCGAAGGACTGCTCGCTGTGGTATGCAGACTTCAAGGCGACGGACGAGTAGTCCAAATCTATGCAGACCTCCAGTCACAGCAAGCTGACATTTCCGTTGTCCGGTTACCGTATGCAGCTACAGATCAGTGTTGTCCGGTGCCTAGTTCCCGCCTCTTTTCACTTTCAGAACGGTATACCGGTCATCACTCGCTGTTATTTTTCTTAATCGACCACTGCCGACCTTTCCTACAACAGCTTGCTGTGCTCATTAGGATCTTTTCGCACGTTCATCAAGCTACACTTCAGTGTGTTTCAAACTCTTGTGTACCATTTGTCGAGCTGTGACTGTCGTCAAGTATCCACATCATTTTAAAGCTTGACTACGGAGAGATGGCGGATGAATTAGAATCGGAAACAACACTTCATTTTAGGCGGATCAGCGGCCTAGGATCAGCGAGATTGTGGGAGTAGCAAAAACTTCATTACTTGCAGGTTCTCGCTGATCCTATCTGTTACAAAACGAAGTGTTCTGCTTCCCCTTCCTCTCATCCACTATCTTTCTACGCTAAAGCTGTACCACGTGTAAAGGCATCCTGATGGCTTCTTGTAACCATAGTAAAAAGCGATTGCCCTTCTCTCCCTTATCTTTAATACCTTCATTAAAAAAACCACATTATATTAGGAGTAAGCAAAATAGTTCTTCCTTTTTAATCGGTTTTATAAATAAGGTGTGTGCGCAGAGATTGACTTTGAGTAACAAACGAATTTCGTTGTAGTATCACTCACTTGTAGACTCACAGTGTTTCCCAACCTTTTTCACGTCGCGACCCCTTTTTCACCAATTAAACAACCTGCGACCTCCTATGTGTCCTTTCCTGAGAAGCTCAGGTCATAAAAATCTTATATAGTTTTAGTGTCTCCAACTTTCATTGAAGTGAACGAGGGCATTTTCTTTTAACAAGGCTGTCGCGAGATCAAAAAATGGGGGAGGGGGGGGGGGCAGCAACACATATATAGCAAGAGAGAGTAAGAGTATAGATCTTCGCTGAGGGGGTGGGTTGTATTACTAGCATATGAGCAATCAAATCAAGGGAATTGCATTTATAAGCGGCGAAAGAGAGTTAACAATGTGAATCTACAGTCGTAAGTCCAGTATTTGTAAGGCTCCGGCTCCGGAAAATATTCGAAATTGCAGTTCTAAAATTGCATTTTACAAGATCTTTGGTGATGTTCCGAGGATGAGAGGTTAAAGAACTTTTATGAACGGTTCAAGCACGGAGCACTCATAGCATCCTGGCGAAAGCAGGATTTGTTTTTCGAAGAAGCTGAGGCCATAAAAATCTTATATAGTTTTAGTGTCTCCAACTTTCATTTTAGTAAATAAAAGCATTATCTCTTAACAAGGCCGTCATGGCTGATATCAAAAAAAATGGGGGGAGAGCGTCTGTCAGCCATTCTATTTTATCAAATGTATGTCTAGCAAGAGAGAGAAAGGGAGAGGAGTCTAGGTCTCTGCTTGGGGTAGGGAGGGGGTTCAGTATTAGCATACGCACAGTCAAATTAGAAAAAAGGCATTATAAGCAGATAAAAACAATTAACAATATGAACCAACAGTCGTAAGTGTAACATTCACGAAGGTCTTCAATCGGGAAATGTTCGAAATTATAGTTCTAAAATTACAATTTGCACAAGGGGGCTGAGGATCGGGGATGCTCTATAATTTTTTGAAAATGAACAGGATGTGTCCTAAATAAGCTCAGTTGTAGACCATCTTGGTTGAAGTTAAGGGAAGAGAAGGGGTTTGGGACAGCCGTCCCAGGAGAATTTTTGAATTTGTAGTCCTAAAAACGCAATTACAATTCCAGCACAAAAAGTTTGAAATTAGTACGACCAATATTCACCGAGATATGAAACGCAGTGTTTTGTGACTTACACCACTTTTCACTCGCCGTCAATAACACGGGAAAATATAGCGGTTAACAAGTGTTTAAAATGATATGTGTGCATGAGTGTGTTTTTTCAAATTGTTCGAGGTTTTGTAGTGTGATTTTGCGTATCACGGCATAACATTTGCATTTATCTTTGAATAGCAATGAAAAATATAAGTAATACCTTGTTTTTCTTTGACAACCGGTCATTCTTCTGAAAGGGCGATAAGTTCCAATCTCATCTTCCGTATGGTCCCTTCAAACTTTGAACTGGAATATCTCCTTCAGTTTTGGTCGCAAAAATGTCAAGTTTTTTGTGTCAGTAATAGTTTTGAATGTAGATTATTTCTCTAAATAATAGTTAGTGGACCTACGGCCCGTATAAAAAGTTAAATTTTGTATTTTTTTACTCATTTTTATTTTTGCTTCAAACTTTGAATATTTTAACTCTGCATCTGATTTTGAACATTTTTGCAACTAGGACTAACGGCTGCGAATATGTAGGTTAAAACGGAACACCCTGCATTTTAATCTTCGATCTTCGCTGAACCTGTACGTGTAATTAAAACAAAAATCAAACATTCGGCGTATTTATAATTCCTTCCTTGCTATCATGTTTTTAAAATTATTATTTAAGTTTTTTTTTTTGAGCAATCACGATTGCTTATTGTTCTCATTTGACTGTTTTGATGTCCTATCTTTTTTATTTTCCCACCGCCACCCTCCGCACCCTGTCAACGTCGACCGGCTCCTCACGATGCTGCTCCTATAGCGAAAGCCGTCTACAGGTTGCGTCCATGTCCTACACACACGCGCATACATACGCAGCTACACACACACACGCACGCACATACACACAACTACCCACACATTCATGCCTGCACACAGACAAAAACACATATGCCTACACACACATACACATACCCCCCACACACACTTACACACATTCATATACACAACTACCCACACACTTATGCCAGCACACAGATAAACACTCATGCCTACACACACATACCCCCACACACAAACACACACTTGTGATTGCGAAAAACATAATTTGAATTCAAGATGTCAAAATTCAAATTATTATTATTATTATTTATTTATTTTTGAGCAATCACGATTGCTTATTGTTCTCACTTGACTGTTTTGATGTCCTATCATTTTATTCTCCCACCGCCACCCTCCGCACCATCACCGTCGACCGGCTACTCACGATGCTGCTCCTATAGCGAAAGCCGTCTCCAGGTTGCATCCATGTCCTACACACACGCGCATACATACACAACTACACACACACACACGCACGCACACACACACACATACATACATCTACACACACATACACTCAACTACCCACACATTCATGCCTGCACACAGACAAAAACACATATGCCTACACACATACACATACCCCTCCCCACACACATTCATATACACAACTACCCACACACTTATGCCAGCACACAGACACAAACACACATGCCTACACACAGATACACATACCCCATACACACAAACACACATACCCCCACACACACTCGTGATTGCGAAAAACATAATTTGAATTCAAGATGCCAAAATTCAAATTTATTTATTTATTTATTTATTTATTTTTTCAATTTTACAAAATGTTCCGTATCAACCGGAGACCCGGATGAAGAAGGTTCTACTACATTATGCTATCGTAAAAGACCGAAATCGGAGAATTTCGACTTTCACTGGTGATTCACCGGAAATATTTGTTCTTTCACCAGTTTCTTCGGTATGTGAATGTTGCTATTCACCGGATATTGTCGACATTTACCAGGTTTCAGACTTTTATACAGTGACCGCCGCTTTTTTGAATCATGTTCGCTTTAAATAGTTTTGATTAATAAAGCAAAAATGTGTAAGTATTTTTTCTACATATAATTTAAGAGAACTTGATTTAATTTTTAGTCAAACAAGATAATGCATCCCTAAAAGTCTGCCACTCACTCAAAATATTCATTTTTAGATTATTTTAAAAATTACCAAGACTCAAATTTTAACCGATCTGCTTCGAAGAATGTATCTGCTCTTGATTGCTAACAGCAGGTAGAAATTAATTTAGACATTTCTTTTTTCGATGTCATGAAACTACCTATAGCCCACAGAATGGGGTCGTTTCCAACATTTTAAAAGTATTTTTTTCGGAAAGAGCATGCTTGACTCTGACCATTTTTTAAATAATTTCTTTAAGTTTAATATTTTTAAAAAAATACTTAAATCGGTGCTCTTTCATCGTTTAACGCTTCTGCGGATGACATCACAAATGATGAAATGCCATTCATTGTTGCCATTCACGGTCCAAAATATTTAATTGGCAACGATATGGTTGATAGCAAGCGTAGAGCGCAATTTTAATTCGCTTCTTGATTATCATAACGTGGAAACGTAGTAGAAAGATGCGGCAAAGTGTATCATTTATGACGTCATATAGACCACGCCTTGAAAAACTGGACATTTAAAAAAATTAATTAAAATAAACCGGTGGGAAAATGAAAGTATTTTCTGGGTGCATGTTTTTTTTTTGCTTATTCTATCCTTTTCAATGACTAAAAATAGTACTTTTGACTGAAGGAAACAACCCCATTCGTACCTCTTTGCTCCAATTTTTAACACCCTAGAGCGTAGAGCACAGAAGTCTCGTCGAAACCATGTCTCTCTCCGTCTCACTGGTTTTTGTTCGACTGTTCTCGAGAAAACTGTCACTAAAAGTGTGCAACATCCTAACTCCCCCTCTTTTCACTATTTATAAAACAAAAAAAAAAATTTATTTGAATTTTGAGCTCTTGAATTCAAATTATGTTTTTCGCAATCACGAGTGTGTTTGTGTGTAGGGGGTATGTGTATGTGTGTAGGGGGTATGTGTATGTGTGTGTTGGCATGTGTGTTTGTGTCTGTGTGCAGGTATGAGTGTGTGGGTAGTTGTGTGTATGAGTGTTTGTGTGTGGTGGGGAATGTGTATGTGTGTGTAGGCATATGTGTTTGTGTCTATGTGCATGCATGAGTGTGTGGGTAGTTGTGTGTGTGTATGTGTAGGTGTGTGTATGTGTAGGTGTCTGTATGTATGTGTAGGTGTCTGTATGTATGTGTAGGTGTCTGTATGTGTAGGTGTCTGTATGTATGCGTGTGTGTATGTATATGTTTGAGTGTGTGTTTGTGTGTGTGTATGTATTTGTTTGAGTGTGTGTTTGTGTGTGTGTATGTATATGTTTGAGTGTGTGTTTGTGTGTGTGTATGTGTTTGTGTATGTGTATGTAGGTGTATGTATGTGGGTATTTGTTTGTGTGTGTAAGTGTTTGTGTGTGTTTACGTGCGTGTAAGTGTAGGATATTGACGCAACCTGGAGACGGTTCCGCTAGAGGAGCAGCATTGTGAGGCGGCCGGTCGACGGTGATGCTGCAGAGGTTACTGTTTGGAAAATAAAATGATAGCACATCAAAACAGTCAAATGAAAGCAATAAGCAATCGTGACTGCTCAAAAAAAAAAAAAAATGCATATTTTTTATGAAGAGAAGGTAAAGAAAGCAGACTGCGCTGATGCACCAAGTGTGGGTACTCAGATACGCTTGATTCATTTACGCGGCTTGTTGATTCAAAAATCCGGCAAATTTTCAATGTCAAAGCTAAATTTTGTTCTGTTTTGAGGATTTGTTTCATTAAAGAAGCTGATTCAATTTACCACTGATTTAATCGCCCGGCGCTCATCGTATACGAAGTTTTAAGCTGGGAAAAAAATAGATGGGCCCTATTGCATGATCTGGTAAGGAGTCTCGGAATGCAGGGGTGCCCCCCCCCCCAAGAGCAAGGGTGACCCCCCCCCCCAAAAAAAAAGCAAGAACCTCCCCTTCTCCAAAATGAGAAAAATACCCCTTAAAACACCCCCCTAAAAGTTTCAATGGTGCAGTCTGCGCCATAACTCCCCCCCCCCCTAGGTGGGCATCCCTGCGGAATAGAGGAGAAGAATATGATGCGTAATCTTTTAATCCAGTTAAAGCACTATTGTGTGTTGGTGCCTGGAAACGTTGGGGAAGGGGGGGGGGCTTTTTTTTTCCTCCTATACAAGAGAAATTATATTTAATTATCAGGGAGAAATGTGGTATTAACAAATCTCAGGCAGTGTCTAACTTAGTATAAACTAGAGAACCTTTTGCAATACCTTGTTGCAATTTTAATCGGCTGCAATCATTTTTTCGACGAAATCCACAGACGATCGAAGCATTTTGTTTTTTTTTTTCTTTCATGGGGTGTCTTTTATTATATTTTATTTCATTTCCCCCCATTGAGGATATCCTCTTCACCGTTTAATGTGTCTGGTTAGGTTACGAAGCTACTTTAAACCTGTTCTTCGGTTCGACTGTAAGAATTAAAAGCAGAAGAAAAGATAAAGGTTTAATGAATGAGGGGTCAGCAATCTTTCCCGAAGGTCACGACAGGGCAGTACTCGCGTGCCACCAGATGGCGTACTTAATTGGTTTTTCTTTCTTAATTTCTTTTTTTATTTCTTCGAGGATTAGAGAAGAGGTGAGTGGTTGCAGGGAGGCGCAAGGGCAGACGACCGAAAATGAATAGGCAGAAGTTGTCTTACGGGGCTTTGACTTTGGCTGTGGTAAGTGTTTTTTTTTTTTTTTTTCAATTGACTGGCTGAAAAGCGGAAAATAAAGCATTTTTAGTTGAATTAATTTCAACAATTTATAAAAAAAAATATTAACAGCAGAATATTTTTCGTACAGTCATGAACTTTCAATGAAAATTTTGTTTTGGCATTAAGATGCATTATTCCAAATCGCATTTCATCTGTGTAATATTTTTTTTACTATTCAATGGATACTTAATCAATATGATTTTTAAAAAAAAGAAAGGAAGAAGAAAAAATAACTATTATGATTTTTCTCCCTTTTTCTATTCTTTTTCACGAAAAAACTTTAATAGGTTATTAGAGCACCGTTGCATAGGTTAATTTGAAGATTGTTTCTTCGATTTACTTCCAATAACGATATTTATGTAACTATTATCATACACATAGTTAAATAAGCCTTTGAGAAAAGAAAAATTTAAAAATTAGTCAAAATGAAAGTAAAAATTTTGCATTTGCTATATACTCTTTTTGAAAAAGGGTGGTTTTGTAATGCAAACAGATAAAAATAGCAAAGGATCAGTTTCGTTTTTCCAAGATGCTAATTCACCGGACCAGCGGTCTAGAAACCCTGCTTTAGTGGATTGAATAAAAAAAAAGTAAACTCTATTCTATTGCTTAAAATTATCCTTTGAAAGGAAATGTTTTCAAAACAAATCTAAATGGAAAAAAATATGACGCTTATCGTTGCCTTGGGGCCAGGAGGGCTGCGGAGTCGGAGGAAAAATGGCCGGCTTCCACTCTGGGAATTTTAACACCTCCGACTCCGACTTCTTTACCTTAATATCAATCCGACTCCGACCCCGCAAGCCCTGGCAGAGTTGCGGACTTCGAAGGAAATGACCGACTCTGACTCTGAAGTTTGTTTACCTTCGACTCCCCGAATCCACAGCCCTGTTCAGGGCTACAGTCGGATATCTTACTACGGTTCTTCGGCTTAGATATCTCGCTGTAACTCTGAGACGACGATATGTTGTAATGGAGTTGTTTCCTTTAGTCAAAAATACTACTTTTAGTCACTGAAATTGATAGAATGAGTAAAAAAAATAACATAGACCCAGAAAATGCTTTCATTTTCCCAACAGTTATTTTTTAATTATTTTTTTTAAATGTCCGATTTTGAAAACAAGGCGTGGTCTTTATGACGTCACAAATGCTTCAATTTGGCGCATCTTTCTTTCGCGTTTTCACGTTATGATAATCAAGAAACGAATTAAATATTGCCCTCTATGCTTGCTATTAACCCTATCGTTGCCAATACACGTAAGTAAAGATGATAATTAAATATTTGTCTCCGTGAATGGCAGCATTGAATGGCATTTCATCATTTGTGATGTCACACGACACAAACGTAAACAATGAAAGCGCACCGATTTAAGTAATTTTTTTTTAATATTAAACATGAACAAATTATTTAAAAAATGGTCAGATCCTATATTTTTAAGCATGCTCTTTGAGAAAAAAATACTTTTAAAATTTTGGAAACGACCCCATTATCACAGAATCTTCTTGACACGAGCTAGAAAATTCAATTACTACATTTATTTTTTATTATTACCTGCTGTTCGTTTCTGCATTAACTATAAAAATTATATTATTCTAGTCTATTCTCTCGATTCCATTAAATGTTAAAAGTAACGAAACCTGAAGATTTAGAAACAAATCTGAACGATAATCGTCGAAATTAAAACGTAGATCTTGCAATACAGGTTCCGTAGAAAATAAAATTGTATTGTTGCATTGTTTGCTATCCGTTTCTTTCGAAAACAATCACGAATTTCGATTTTATTTCTGAATTTTGTATTGTTTTACTTTTTCATTCATTTAAATGTGTCGGTTCTTAGAAAGGGTTTTGGTTCTTTTTATACTGTTTATTAATTTTAAGCAATTTTTTTCTCCAATTTTCTATTGAAGTAAATGAATTTTGAAAATTCGTAACCCCAGCAACAGGCATACTTAGAAAATACCCCTACGCGATTTTAGTGCAACGTCATAAAATGTCATCCACGTCAGAGATATTTTGCAGGCGTATTTCACGTATTCAAAATCGACAGCACGCCCCAAAAAACTAAGTCAAACGTCCATGAAATACACCGCCAACTCAGTCAATTCCAGCCGAGGACTGCAGTTTCGTGCTTATTAGCACTCATCAGCCCGGCATAGGAGTGACTGAGCTGGAGGTGGAAAACCTCTTAAGGAAGCCTAGAGTGCCAAACAAACTGGTAGCTAATACAGTTTTTGGCACTCTAGGCTTCCTTAAGAGGTTTTCCACCTCCAGCTCAGTCACTCCTATGCCGGGCTGATGAGTGCTAATAAGCAAGAAACTGCAGTCCTCGGCTGGAATTGACTGAGTTGGCGGTGTATTTCATGGATTTTTGCCTTAGCCTTGGCTGTAGGGCGGTAACTTACTGAATAAGTCAAACGTGTTGCACGCTTTGTGTCTTATTATTAGTAGGGCACTCTTATCAACTGGGGCTCCATCTCGCCATGTTATATATTAATGCGATGCGTAATAAAGCAGCAAAATAAACTAAAGTTGGTGCTTCTATTTTGTTAAAATATTTTCAAAAAGTTAAACTGCGATTTACCACGTTAAAACCAACATCTTGTTTCCAGATTTTGATGGCAACAGAATTGTACCCCAAAATCCTGCAATGAGTTTAGATTACATATAAATGAAAATCCGGATTACAATTCTGCTGAAGAAAATAAATCATCAAAACAATATTTTTTTAGCCCCTGGTGGTTCGAACTCAACCATTTTTGCATTCTTAGCACGACGCTCTAACCAGCTGAGCCAATGTGCCTTCGTTTTAGGATGCTATGCATCAAAGCAATGCGTCTTTTATTATTTTATTTATTTATTTATTTATTATATATTTTTTTGAAAAACCCACCAAAATATGATTTATTTCTTTATTTTTTGCCAAAAACAGTGAAAAGAATCTTTAAAATGATGCCTTACTTAGAAAGTATGATCGAGTATTGAGGCAGTTATGTCGTCACAAAACAAATACCTGTGCGAAGTAATATATATGATCCTAACTAGTCAATCAAAAGCAACTAAACAGCAACAGGGGAAAACAGCGAATTGTCAGTATTTCCAGCGATCGAGAAATCGCGTTTGGAAGTTCCAACACTCCAGCCTTTTCTCATTGTCCAGTAAGCTTTTGGGTTATCATACTGAAGAGGCCACTGCACAACATCTGATTTTTTGTGTTGGTTTGGTACGCGAGGATCTACTGAAGAGACCTGCTTCTGTCTTGAAGTTGATTAAGGCGAACAACCTCATAGATCTGATCTGATTCAGAACAGAGAGATAAGCAAGAAGAAGAAGCTTTGGGTTATTTTTCGTCTTCATCCTTGTCTTTTCTTATATATATATATATATATAGACAACAAATTCTACGACACAAACACTCAATTTTGCTATATTGAACTCAACTCGAATTTTTAAAAAAAGACATTTTGTCTCTGATCCGTGGGTGGTTTCAACTTATTCTAAAACTTTGAAATTAAACAACTAAATTAGAAAGCCTAGAAGCCCGAGCTCGATTCTCGGGTTAGGCACGATCGACTCAGCTTGTTCATCCCTTCAGTGGGTCGATAAAATGAATATCAACCGTGCTTGGGAACTAAACCCTGAGGGTACCGCGTTCGTCTGACCACCTAACCGTAACATCTGTCTGCTCAGGAAAACTGAAATGGGCACAGCAGGCCTTGGCCTTCCCCCATGAGCAGTTGCACTACGGGATTTGGGTTAATAACTAAATTATTACGAATATTATAGGAGACATTTAAGAAAACTCTCATTACTTCAACTAACATGCGCGAAAAACAAAAGTTCATTTGCAGATTATTCTTGTTGCATGTTCGAAAAACTGTTCTTTGTCTGCAAATTGCTAGGCTTGTAGCAGAACACTTTTTAAACGTCACCTTTTCGACTCTACATGGATTTGATAATTTAAATTTATTTAGCTGATCACCATTGGCAGGTAGACGCTTCCAATTTAATAGCCAATTAATGCAAAACGTTTTTTAATGACAACTTTGACGTGTGAGAGCAGGGATATACCGATGGGAGGTCCCTGTGACCTCTTAAAAATTTCCTTATTCGGCATTTTGTCTGACAATTCAGCAAAAATATCATTCGGCAAAAGTTGGAGTTCTATTCAGGGGCAGACTGGCCCATCGGTCCGCGGTCCAATGCGCATTCAAGCCTGATACCTTTTTTTTTTAGTTGTTGAATTCCCTCCCCCCCCTTTTTTTTCGTTTTTGCACCTTTTTTTTGCCCTTTTTACCCTTTTGCCCTCCCCCCCCCCCTTTCTCCCCAAGGTTGGCGTCCTCTCGAGGGACCCAGTTCGCCCCTGGTTCTATTGTTCAAATTTATCATCATTCAACGAAATTTGGAGTTCCATTCGGCAAATTGCGAATTTCCGCCCTCCCAAAAATTTAAGTTCGGGGCCTTATGGGGCCAAACTGCAAAATTACACACATGAATATTTTTCAAATGGTATAATGGAAACTTAAGAATCTATATTTCTTCAACCATTAATTTTTGGAAAACAAATTGAATTGCCCATACGATTTTCTTATCCGTTGGCAAAATGGAATAGCATTTAAGAAATTGCAAACATTTTTACATCACAAACTTATATAAATGATTTGTTGAAAAAACTATAATGAACAAATAATTTTCTGTGGCTGGTAGGGCTCTTAAAATGTGATCGGTTGAGTATTTTATTTAGCCGCCAAAAGGACGGATCCAGAAAACGTTCAAGGAGGGGGCGATTGGTTTTACTCTTTACTTTTTGGAAATTCAATTTCTAAAAACTTTCGAAGAGTGTACTGAACCTCACAGCTTACCCTTCCTTATGTAATCAAACGTGTCCTACAGCTGTGTTTCTTTCGAAAAATATCCAAATAGAGCATTTGAACCCCTAGTCCTAAAATCATCGAAGATCGTCTAACATTGAGATTTTGAAATTTCAATTTCGGGAAAATCCCATAGAAAGTTCCGGTCTCCATCTCCAAGAGATAGGCTACGATTGCGTTTTCAAAACTTCAATTGCGGAAGAATTCCGGAGAATAGAGCTCTTTTTTCTAACACCATCGTATATTAGGTAATAGCGTTTTTTAAACTTTACTAACGAAAATATACGCGAAGAAAGTTCCTATCTCTCGGCTCAAGGAGGGGCAATTTCCCTTGTATCCGTCCTTGAGCCGCCAAAGTAAGACTTTTAATCGCCAAGTGGCGAGTAATTATTTTCTGATCCAACTCTGAAATTTCGAGATCACAGGGGAAACTGAAAAGAAGATTTCGTCATCCGAACGCGGAAACAATTGTGCTCGGGCAATGAACTATTAAATCCATAATTAATTCTGCACAATGGAACACTCATATTTGATTTTCCTTTAAAAAAAAAAACATTATTTGATGATGAATTTATTAAATGAAAACAATCATTCATGTGGAAAATCAATTTTTCCGCTGATTGCACGTTTCTCTGGAGTTGTTTTCTGCTTTTTGGTTCATTTTCCCATTTCTGGTGAAAATAAATTTGATTCTCAGCATTTCAATTGAAAAGACAAAGCTGTACTTCAATAAATGCCATTTATTGATAAGATTGTAATTCTAAAAAAATTATTTTTTTTTAACGGACTACAAAAAGGAGAACATCGTACCGTATTTTTTTTTTTTTTTTTAATCCGAAATTTCTTACCTTATTAAATGACTCTCCCTTTTAATCGAAATGTGGTGTTACAACTTAGGGTCTCATTCAACTCGATTGTGTTCGATTCGATCGAGTTCTATCTACCATTAGCGTAGAGAAAAATTTCCTTCTGAGTAGGGTAAAGCAAATTCCTGACTCCGTTATTGGTAAATACAATTGATTGCGTTCTATTCGATCGAATTCTGTTGGAGTTGAATATGCCCAAAGACCATATTTGAGCTCTCGTTCGTCTATGCTGCCGTGCTAAGCGCAATAGTCGTATCTGCAGTTGAGTTCAAAATGAGTAATTGCCGTTTAAAGTTTGGGTCTCGATTTATTTGATTCAGATGCAACTTTTTCTGAATTTTTTCAAAAATATTTCCCATTGACAAATAACCATAAAACAATTCAGTTAGCTAAAATATGTGATAAAGAACCACCCGGAGACCGTAACTCAGTTTTCATAAAAAGTGCAGATATGACTTTCGTGCTTAGCACGGCAGTATACTGTCCAACCACGGATTGTACGGCATTGGCAAACATCCAGTTAAGACGAGCCCATCTGAATGAGGGGGGAAAAGTAAAAATTTGATGCGCATGTTCCACTCATTTGAATGAGACTCTGCTTATTTTAGACTCTAACATACACTGCAGAAATTGACGTCCCTAAAAACTAATAGATGCGTCCAGTTCTGCCTGTGAATCGGATGTTTGCATTTCCATTCAATTCGTGGTCACACAGTAATTGTTCCTTGGAAAGTAAGTGAGTGTATAGAATACTCGACGTTAAATCCCGGTTATCACAAATTTGCCATTTCAACTGCGCTTGCGCGTGGACTTTGCTGATTTCGAAACTCTTGCCCAAACTAATGAAAAACGTTTAAATTTGTTAATATGAGATGAGAACAGATAAAAATTAGAAATTACAAAGCTGTCTTTGATTTAGTTTTCACGCCTCGGTAAAGATTGAGTTTTGCGTCTTAATTATTTATGGATTCGGAGTCTGATTTTTCTATCAAACCCCCCCCCCCCCCCAAAGGCCCTTTTCAGGGCCAAATCTTTAACCTTAGAAGAGTGTACTCGAACTGTAGCATCACTTCCAATACAAAGTCGAACCCTCAACCTAAATACAAATGTATAATATTAAGCTGTTTACGCCTAACGTAAAATATCCGCAAAAGACGGATATTTGTAATATTCAGATCATTTTTGAATTACATAACGTGTTTTACGTTTACGTTAAATAAATATTTCCAATCCAATAAATATTGAAGTGTCATTTTTCTCTTTTCTTTATAAAGATTATCAGTTATTCATATCCATAATTTCATATAATGTATCCCGAAATTGCTGCGAAAATACTCTAATCGCATTCATTAATTTGTTGGAACTGTAGCACAGCCTAAACATTAACAAGCAACACGAAATCTTAAAACAGAAAGCCCAAAACGCAAAGTCCGTGCGCAAGCGCAGTTGAAATGGCAAATTTGTGATAACCGGGATTTAACGTCGAGTGTATAGAATAGCCGTAATTTTCATTCAAAAAAGTGAAGGTTTGATATTTTCTCTCTAAATGACTCATTTAATTTGTTACTCTTTAAAAAAACGAGCTCATGTGTGTGCGCATCACATGACTTCCTTTTACCCCAATTTAATGTCATTCTCTCATTATTGGCTGTTTTAATGTGATTCAATAGTTGACTCTCTAAATAACACCAACAGTGGCCAAATTGAAGCCAGATTTTTTTTTTTTTTTTTTAAGAAAGAAATTAAATTAATTTGAATTCTGACATTTGGAATTTAAATTATGTATTTCGCAATCACGAGTTGCGACCGGGGCCTACTCATTGGAGTTATTGTTTTAAGAAACGGCTCCTGTCCCCCCCCCCCCAAGCTTGCCCCTCTTCCAGGGTGGTTACGTGTGTATAGTTGTGTGCGTGTGTGTGCGTAGGCGCCCGTGCATGCATGTGTAGGCTTGTGTGTGTGTGTGCGGAGATCTGTGTGTATACACGTAGGCGTGTGTATATATGTGAGTGTGTATGTGTGTGAGCATGTGTGTGTACAGGACATGGACGCCTCCGACCAGGAAAAGCGGATTCCGCCGCGCCTGCTGAGGCCCGTCGTCCAAGCTGAAAAAGGAACCACAACGCCACGACGGTCAAGTGAGAACAATAAGCAATCGTGATTGCTCAAAAAAAAAAAAAAAAAAAAATCCGCCACATTTCTCGTTAAGTTGGCGACAAAACTTGGCGACTAAAAGACGCGATATATCGCCAAGTGTCCGCCAAATTATAACATCACCTGAGTTTACATCGAAATTAACAATGGTTTCCCCCCAAAAGTTGGTAAAAGACCCCTTTAGAAACACCCGAATGCAACCAAAAGGTTATTTCGCGTGTCTATACGTTCTTAGACACTTATCCACATGTGGTCAAGTCGAAAACAAAACTCAACATTCATTTGGGGGTGAGCAAAATGGAAATTAAGGTCGATTTTTGAGTTAATTTTTTTTTTGTGAATACAATACTTCCTTTTTTGTAAAAGGAAGTAAAAAAAGGTTAACAGTACATTATTGGGTAATTTTGAACCATGGTGGGTTATATTACCGAAATCTCTCGTCCTGCATTGCAGTTTTCTATGCTACGTAATTACTTACAAAATGGATCACGAAGTAGCTGCAGCTTTGCGCGATGTGTGTGCATATTTAGTACATCAAGAAGGCAAAAAAGAGGTAGAAGAAACTTTTGAACTTTGATAAATTTGTAACCGTAGTACGAAGATTAGACTTTTTCTCCTCTGTTCTCAATGCTATCATTCTCTCTATATATCGAACTACAAAATCAGTTTAAATTTCCAAATCATGAAAGATACACTCCAATCTAATGAGGTTATTTCCATCAGTCAAAAGTACAACTTTTAGTCACTAAAGTTAATAGAATGAGCAAAAAAAAAAGTAGCGAGAAAAATCTTTCATTTTCAAAACGTTTAATTTTTAATTCTTTTTTTAAATGTCCGATTTTTCAAACAAGGCGTGGTCCTTATGACGTCACAAATGATGTACTATGGCACATTTCCCCTGGTGTGCTGAATGTTTAGGCTTGCTGTCTACCGCGTTTCCAGGTTATGATGATTCAGAAATGAATTAAATATTGCGCCCTGCGCTAATGGCATCAGTGAATGGTATTTCTTAAGTTGTGATGTCATGTGCAAAAGTGTAAAAAATGAAAGCGCACAGATTAAAATATTTTTTTTTAATATATAAAACTTTGTCAAACTATTTAGAAACTGGTCAGACCCCTAGTTTTTTAAGCATGCTCTTTCAAAAAAAAATGTTTTTAAAATTTCGAAAACAATCCCATTATGCTCAAATCAAGAAAAAACATTAAATAAAGAAATATGCAGCTAATATTGTTTTTTTAAAAAAAGAAAAGAAAAAGAAGATGACTCCTGTGGAGAGAGAATTCTTCAGGAAAATTTTTTTATAGCTGTTGTACTTGAGGCTGAGTTATTTTCAACCATTTCCTAAAATTTCTAAAATTGAAGACCAAAAAACGCAATTTTAGACCTTTTCTTTGGTTTAGTTAAGAGGGTTATCGCCATTTCTGAATTGCTTCTGCTCCCTGGGAGGGGCTTAAGGCCCTTAGCCCCCTCCGTGGGTGCGTTACTGAAGTAGAACACATTGTTTAGTCTCATCCTTCAGTAACAAAAAGTATGTTTTTATGCGGAGTCGGAAAGAAAGTGGCCGACTCCGACTCCTGGATTTTGAAATCTCCAACTCAAACTCCGGCATTTTTTATTTATTTATTGATTTTTTTTTTTTTTTTAATTTCCCTTCTCATGGGAAGGGGGAAAATGAACAGGATTAATTTTCTGCTCTTTAATGTTTAACAAATAGATGTTGTTCAAATTGTGTAGTTTCAATTTTTTAAAGCTGTATCTTGAGAGAACAAAAGCTTTTTTGCCAAGTCGAAAAATCTTTTTGAGAAGGGGCGCGGGCGGTCCGCCCGGGGTGACATCCATCTGGTAGGTATAACTAAGGGACGACGTAGGTAGCTATTACCGAAAGTTCGATAAACAATCAAGCCAGCTGGTTGCCAATGACAATTATTTTCTTATTAGTAGCAGGGCCTGATTACCAAACAGGCCTACTAGGCCTGGGCCTGGGGCCCCCTCTTCCTAAGGAGCCCCAAATTACTTAAAGAATTATGCATAGCATTACTATACAAAAAATACACACATTTTTTAAATAATAGCCTTCAGAGGCCCTCCAAATTATTGTGGGCCTTGGGCTTCACTTTTAGTTAGTCGGGCCCTGATTAGTAGGCCTTTATACATATGTAATCGAACTAATTGGTAGTCCCGTTTTTTTTTTCTTAAAAATGCAAGGAGAGTCTGAAAATTTTTTAAAAAAAAAGCCCTGATTCGGGTCTTTCTAACGACTCCGACTCCTTTTACCTCAAAATCAGTCCGACTCCGACTCCACAGCCCTGATGCACACATAGCAATATGTAAATCAGCTAAAAATCTTATGAATTTTATGAGTACGAGCGAAGAGCTTCCTCCACATTCCCGATCTCGCATTGTCTCGAGCAAGAGTGCATAAAAAGCGTAATAAAGGAAGCCCCCCGTAATTATCTCGCCTCGTAGTGTCTCCGTTTACTAGCGGTAAACTACACACGAGTCAAAGGAATATCCCGCGCCATTAGGGGCCATTTAGGGTTAACTCACTAGAGTTCGGGTTAAAATTTCAACCACTAAAATATCGCCAAACAGACAATTGCTTCGTTGAAATGTAGAAGATGAGAAGCATTTTCACCCGTCATACCTTGACGGGCGACTTTTTAGTATTATAATACTCTTAGACCCTTTTAGAGTGAGCAGAAAAATATTGTGAATACTTAAACCCCTAGTTTGCTGCCAACTTGTCACTTTGTTGAACAAAAGTATTTCATAAATATGTATACAATTTTATGTGTGTTCTGGCCCGCGAGACTCACTCAAAATATGAGGTCAGGCCCTAGAGTAAAAAAAGGTAGAGCATCACTGTAAATAAATGAATTAAATGTCCTTTACTCGAAATGAAACAATTCAACCAAAACTTAGAAGCAAAATGCATACATTTACGCAGTAAGTTACCGCCCCTAAGTCAGAGCTGAGTCAGAACTACATGCAATATACCGATAGTCCGGTAATTCTATCCAGAGAATGCAGTTTCGTCCTTGTTTGGCTCCAGATCGGTTACTCCCTAATTCTAGACTGAGGAGTTCAAATGAAAACGAAACTGCAGTCTCTAGACGGGATAACCGTGTTGACGGTACATTGCATGTAGTTCTGTTTTAGCACTGACTTAGGGGTGGTAACTTACTACTTAATACCCAAACTTCCCCTTCAGTTTACAAGTTGAACCGTACCATGTCTGCGGACTCTCGCTTTTGAGATAAATTTATTTTATCCACCACTTTGTTGGCACTCTCAGCATCTCAGCTTCAAAGAGGTGATAACTGCCTCCAGCTTGGTTATTCCCTATTCTAGACTGAGGAGCCCAAATAAGGACGACACTGCAGTCTCTGGATGGGATAATCGGGCTGTCGGTATATTGCATGAAAATACATACTAGTTTTAACGTTTTAACTCATATCTGCTGACAGGGTACAGTATCCCAGCATGGGAGCCCATATGCAAAGTTGCATTGCATTGCACCCCGAAGCCCCCCGTGCCTACCGCGTTTGCAGTTTACCAGTTTTAGATGCCCGAAATGACTCGGACAAATGGGGCCCACCGATTTCAGGACAAATTAAGAGTCATTAAAATTTGACATTTTTAATAACTTATTCAGTAATAGCTGGAGAAGAAATGTTTTTAAATTTTTGCAAAGAAAAAAGTGCTAAAAGCAAGGAAGTTCTAATTTCAAAGGGAGGGGGGTGGCCTGAGCCCCCGTATATGGGCGCCCTTGCATCCCAGGATTTGCCATTCTATATCTGAGACACATTATGTTTCTTTTTCAGATAGTTGTAGCACGTGGCGTAGCATGCGGTCCGACGGCGACGAAATTAAGTCACAAAGCCGGCGTCTTCAAAGATTTCGCCTCTGAAAATACCAAAGGTACGTTTTGATGTACTGTCTGACCACGGATTGTATGGAAAGACAAACATCCGTTTTACAGTCGAAAATGGACAAATCTATGATTTTTTTACCGATGTCAGCTTTTGCAGAAGCAGAGTCGCTTTCAAATGAACGGAATAGGCGCATCAAATTTTTACTTTTCCCCCTTATTTACATAGATTCGTCTTATCTGGACGTTTGAAAATTCCATGCAATCCGTGGTTGGACTCTAGTTTCATCTCTGACTGGATTTCATTTCTTTTGTTTCAACTTTCACAAAGACCGTTTTGCCGTTTGACTGAATCTATTAAACGGCCATAATTGAACCAAACTTTGTTTTGTGGTATTTTCGAGGTAGAGCATCATAGTCGCGGAAAGATGCCTTTTTAGATAGATGGTTGGTTTCAAGGGCGAACTGCCCCCCCCCCCCCTCCCCGCCTGTGCTCCCTCTGTCCGCCTTTCCTCCCCCCCTCCTCCTCGCCCTCAAACCTGAGCTCCTTCGGGTTTTTTTTTTTTTTTGCTCTCTCAAGTGTATGTGGATTGGTCCCCCCCCCCCGAACCTTTTTTTTAAATAATTATATTTTTTTTTACTTCATTTGCACCCTTGAGCCTGTGCGCCCTCAAATCTGTGCGCCTTCGTTTTTTTTTTTTTTTTTTTTTTTTTTTTTTTTTTTTTTAAACACAGAAACTAGTTATTTGGCGGTACCATCATGGGCGCCCATACGCAAAGTTTCAAGGGGGGGGGGGGGCTCAAATATTTTCCCCGTGTGGTTTAGCTATATATTTTCCCCGTGGAAACTGATTTTAGGACGGATTAGAGTCATTAAAACTTGATATTTTTTTCATTTTTAATAACTTCTTCATTAATGGCTGGAGAAGAAATGTTTTTACATTTTTGCAAATGAAAAAGTACTAAAAGCAAGGAAGTTATAATTTCAAAGGGGGGCACGAGCCCCCCCCCCTTGCCCCCTATATGGGCGCCCTTGGATACCATGTATTATTTTGTCGTTTCAATGAACTTTTTAAGGAAAACATGCTTTGAAACAAGGCTCAAAATTCCATTGAAATTGAGAAAAAATCCACTAAATAATTTAATTAAGCCATTAATAGTAAAAGAGTTTACCACAGGAAAACAAGCAATGCACGCACCCTGGGATTTAATAGCTTGAAGCTATTAAATTAAACGAAAAATATCATTAATACATTCGCGAAATCAACTTTAAATTTTTTCATTAACATGGAAAATAATCAGCTAAATAAATATACATCAAGTCATAACTAAACATTAAAATGGAAATTTAGAAAAAGAGGAGCAAACAAGGCGACGATTTAAATATATTTTTTCAATATTCGAGAAGGTATAAAATAAACAAGTAGCCAAGCCAACTGTCGTACCAATAAAGGAAAAGTATTCATTAAGGGGAAACCAGTTTAGGAGGCCGAAATTTTCGTGTTTTTCATGATTTTTTTAACAGAAAAGAAATAATCGGAATTTCTTTAAACTTGGAGAATATTTTATTCATCTTTTGAAGTACACCTTGTAATTTTTTGAAGCTATTTCCACCAGAATTAGTCGAGTTAGAAGCTGTTGTCCATTTGCAGTCGCCATCAGAGCTTGCTGCTGGTGTGCATTAGCGAAGCCACAATTCTTGCCTGTAATCATTACAATTTTTCTTTCCCGCAAACACTATATTTCCCTAGAACATGAACCTAATTGTGATCAACTAAGTTGAAAAATGCACGTTTTTGAGGTGTTTGATTAAAATGTTATGTTTTCAACCATTTTTTTTTCATACTTCTTGCATTAAAAAATTATTTTTATCAATAATATCGTCAAAGAGTGAGGTTCATATAGATTATAATTGAATGAAAAATATTCACAAATTTTCAGAACGATTGGTCAAAAATGCTTTAAGCTACAATGCACACCACTTGAAAAAACAGTTGTTTCCAGAAAAACGCGTTTGAAAAAAAAATATGCTGTGAATGTGCGTGCGTGTGTTTTCGAATTTGCACAGTCACTTGCTTAAACATCGGAACTAATCAGAATTTTTCACTCAAATTTTGGCAACATACTCCTGACTAGTTTTACTAACATTTTATGACATAAAAACGAGCTGATGTGTGCATCACATAACTTCCTTTTACTCCAATTTTAATGTCATTTTCCCATTATTGGCAATTTTAATGTGATTCAATAGTTTGCTCTCTAAATATCACCACCAGTAAAAAAATTGAAACCAGATTTTAAGAATAAAAAAATTTAAAAAAAATCGCCAAATTTGTCGCCAATTTGGCGATTAAAAAACTGGCGATATATCGCCGAGTTTCCACCAAATTATAACACCACTTGAGTATACATCGAAATTCACAATGATTACCCCCCAAAAAGGGGCAAAAGACCCCTTTAGAGACACTGGAATGCAATCAAAAGGGGAGGTGCACAACTAGACCCCACTAGGAGTCTACATACTAAATTTCAACTTTCTAGGACATGCCGTTCTTGAGTTATGCGACATACATCCGCACACACGCACATACAGACGTCACGAGAAAACTCGTTGTAATTAACTCGGGAATCGTCAAAGTGGATACTTCGCGTGTCTATACGTTCTTAGGCGTGTGGTCGGGTTGAAAAAACACTCAACATTAATTCGGGGGTGAGTAAAATAGAAATCAAGGCCGAATTTTGAGTGAAAATGTTTTCGGAAATACAATTCTTCCTTTTTTGTGAAAGGAAGTAAAAGAGTGGATTTTTTGACCGTTTTAAACTGGTTTCCCCCTTAAGAATATTAAGTTGGAGAAAATCGTTCAAACTCCCCACCAATGTCGTTTCAAAATAGGGCTAGTGCAGCATAGATGTACATTGACGATGTCATGGATGTATTGCTATTGAAAACGACAAAGGTATGGCAGCCTATGTTTGGTAAAAGTGACACGGAAATCACCGGCATAAAATTTCATTCCCCCGTTTTTCAGTTTCAATCCCATCTTATGATATTGTTAAATTCTGTAAATAGTAATTATTGTAGTAACGTAACCTGTAAATAGTTTCCCGTAATGAATATACAGCCCCTTTACATTCGGCTGAAGTATATGGACCCTTATCTTTTCATTGATAAGATTTGTGAATGAAAAGAAATAAGAAAGTGTGGAACGGTGTAGCATTTTCTGGAATAGTTGAGAGATCTCTTTCGGTGTGTATAAAAGCCGTTACGCATGATAAAGAGTCAGTTTCGATTGAGAATTTGTACTGAGAGTGTATTAGCTCTGTTTATTGCGAGGCATTTCGCTGTGTTGTTTTTCGTATTTGGAAGTAAATACGTGTGTAACCGTTGAATTTATGGTGTTGTGTGATATTTGCTTAATTGTTGATGATTAATTTAGCAGTTGTTGACGATCTTTCCTGTACATAGTGTAAATTAATTTCCTGTGTTTCGCTCAAGAACTGTTTCTTTATTTCAAGAAAGTTGAAGTCGCACCGGATCCGTTACAATATATTTAAGGCGGGAGGGAGGACATCTTCGGTGAAACTGGGGGTAAACCATTTTTAAAATCCTTCCACTGTGACTAAAATATCCCTTTCCTTTTGCAGTGTCCTTGTCCTGTCGCTCCAAGGACATAGTAGTGAACTTGGCCTTCACTCATCCCTTCCGAGGCCTGGTGCATGCAGGGAGAAAGGATGGAGATTGCAGCTTTAGGGGGGATGGAAACCGTACGTACTCACTCAACGTACCGCACACTTCCTGTGGTACAATACATGTGGTGAGTTTTCACCAAGAAAATTTGCTTTTTAATCTAATATTGCTATGGATGAATATTTTGGCATTGATGTAACATGGGATCTAGAGTGTTTTTCATTGAAACCGCTATAAATAAACAGCTAATTCAATGGCTCCATCTATGAGCTATCTACACTGCCGTGTGCAGGTAAAGGGCAGTAACTGCAAATTTTTCATTTTTTTGAATTTTTGACATCTATTGTACCTTATCTTTATTGTACAAGCTCGCTTATTTGGTTTCCGCTGAAAAAAAGGCGAGAAAAAGACGTCTAATTTCAACGTTTCCCTATTGTTAGTATTGAACCCAAAACGCTTTTCTTCAAATATCTCGAAAACTCGTTTCTGCAGTTACTGCCGTTTACCTGCACACGCAGTACAGACTGTGTAGATTGCATGCAACATTAGTGAAACAAACATTTTTTTAAAAATTAGTTGCATGTCTCAAACCGCATTTGATAAAAAATATTATTTTGGAACTAATGTAGAATGAGATTTTATTGCTATAATTATTTAGATTATAGCTGGCTGGCATCCCAGAAACCTATGTGTAGGAATTGATTCAGCAGTGCAATTCATAAGCTAACGACTAAGAGCCGTATGTATCGCCTGGTACATTGACAGAACCAATATTTTTCTTAAACATTGTTGCATAGCCCTAAACTTCTGAATATTTTGGTTAGGATGTAGTTTGCAGTCCACAATTCTAGTTAATTTTATAAATTGCTCGCCTGAAACCGATATATTCATACTAATTCAATACCGCCATTATGGCCTAACTGAATGGAGCATGTAGATCACCTACTACAATGATAGAACCCATAGCTTTCTTAAACTTTGGTGCATGGCTAAACACTTATGCATGAATATTATAGTACTAATATAGTATGCAATCTACTGCTCTAATTAGTTAATTAAGTTCATAGATGGCGCTTATGAAACTGCTATACATGATTCAGTAGCGCCATCTAGGAGCTAACTAACTAAATCTAGCTTGCAGATCGTCGGCTACATTAATTCTTAAACTTTGCAGGTTATACTGATTGTAGCATTGCAATTTTGTCTTACTGATACATAGCTCATAGCTGTTAACATTGAACGCTGAAAATTAGGGAGGCTAAGTATTGATAAAGTTGATCAGAAAAATTTTACTGTAAAAGGGATTTTTTTAAACATAAGTGGGGATTTTTTAAAATCATACCTGTATAGGAGCCGAAATTTGGAAATTGAGATTACTATTGTGTATTACTTTTTTGAAACTAAAAAAAACTATAGGTTATAGGTTTCTGAAAATAATTTTAAAAGTAGTTTTCTCTCATAAATAATTTTATACATTCCTAGCAGCCCTTTTCAAAAATTGGAAGCCGTCAATTGTCTTTTTTTCTCCTCACTGCCTCAAATTTTCCGTAAATTTTACATCTCTATGCATATGCATACACAATGATAATACACTTTTCCCCCCTTTCCATAGACCCCACAAGACAGTTTTGCAAACACTCTGACGATTCGATACCATCCTGCATTGGAGCTGGAAGGAGACGAGATCAAAACAATTCTCTGCAAGTACGGAACAGGAAGCATACAACTGGATAACATGACATCAAGTAGAAGGGATGGCAACTTTAGCATTAAGACAACCAGAACCCACACAGAAGAGACAATGACTACACTACTGTGGGCATGTCAATGGCAGTATCTTACAAAAATGACTTCTAGAGATGCTTCAAAAAACACATACATTTTGAAACACATTTTTTTCAATACAATATTGGAATTTGAAGTTTACATTCGGCAGAAACCAAAAAAGGTATGCATGTACAATAAAACTGTAGTAAAATAGAAGACAAAAATGCAAAAAAAAAATGAAAGGAGAAATGTAAATGTGTAGATGCTGCCTTAACTTGTCTAGGAGTGTTTACTACTTTGCGAGGTCTATGCTGCAATGTTGCCATGCTAAGCAAAAAAAAAATGTAGCTGCAGTCAAGCTCAAACTGAGATATTGTTTTTGAAAGTTTTGGGCCTCTATATATTTGATTTCAAAGACCACAAATTTAAATATATATATATTATTTAAAGTCTCACTCACAGGTAGCACAATGGCAAGTGTACTAAACAACAACAAAAAACACTGTGATTGAGGCTTTACATAATATATGTAATATACATTTAACACTTTAGCTGCATTTGAG